>NC_056733.1:673946633-674246633 GCF_019279795.1 Protopterus annectens
CCAGTTCACCTATTGTGCATCCAACACAGTCTCCCCTTTGCGGATTATTACATTACCCACTCCCCCCCCACACCCATATTCCACACACTCCATCCATCCCTTCTCTGGTTGATGGCCCATGGCATGGTCAAGGGAACACATTGCATACACTACATATCTCTGGTACCTGTATGGTTGTGAGGACTACACTAGCATTTTTCACCTTCCACATGCTGTACATCACGCACATGGGTACACGCAAATACTTATCTTGTATTGACATGGTAGGTAGATCCAGGTAATACCTGTTCATCTTTGACCCATCCTGACAAGGACGGCTTGGACCGCAAATGAGCAGATTTTGGCCGATTGCTCTGACCATTGGTAGGGTTGCCACCTTTTCATATGGCCAGGATGGGATATATTCAGGACACACATCAGATTTTACAGGCCAACACATACCCACGGTCAGTATAACGGATAGTACTTTTGTTTTATGCTTAAATGTAAGCTTATTGTTGTAGCAGTTTAGATGCTTCTTCTGTTTCGTTTACTTGCTTATTCTATTTCTTGTAAAATGTAGGTATGTTACATATGGAAATAATTATTGTATGTGACTATTACATGAGATGTGGGACATAATTATGTCATACAGTCGCAGGATATTTTACATTTATAATGGTTTTGGTATGGACACAACTGCCCAGATGGGAACTGTCCCTCACAATGTGGGACAGGTGGTAATCCTGACCATTGGGCTAGACTTAGCTATTGGCGGCACGCTAACACGATGCGTTTCGCTTTCACTTGGTATAACTATCAACACTGCATTAGAATACGGGCACGGGGTTTTAAATGTCATTTGTTTGAGGGATGGGGACTCAATATTTGGCTACGTGCATTTGTGTTTGTTTCTTATTTTTGTGTTCGCAAGAACTGTCTTGCATGCTTTGCATATGTTTCAGTATCCACGGACACTGATAGGTGTGATTACTATTGGAGGCAGGCTGTAATATTCAGCATTTTAAGTTGCAGGTAAACAGCCGACATGTCCACGCCTCCGTGCAGCGCTTCAACACGCCCCATGCACTTGCACACGTTTCCTATGCAAGTGGATGTGGCGGCAGCGCGCCTTCATTAATATGCATATGGCGCTACTGCTCCATCTGTACAGCGCATGGTCGGCGCAAGCCTAACCCTGGCCTTGTGCCGAGCTTCATGAATCCCGGGGATGGTTTATTTTTACATAGGAGTCTATCCAGAAATTTATATTTTGTGCTCAGTTATATTGTTACCCCTGCAACCCATCAATCATTTAAAATTTTCTCAATTCTCAAAATGTCTCTATACACTTTTACATACCTCTCAACTATACAGATTTTCGCAGAATGTCCAGATTTTGGCCTCATATTTTTGCCCCGTTTTACGCAGTGGTTTTCTGGCAAATTAGTAGCAAATCTTTAATGACTGAAGTTAGAAAATACCACACATTAGAGTTTCAGACTCCATATCATTCAAAAACTTCATGCTAATACAAAACCCGTTATTCTATCAACTTTCTAAGTTTGTAAGAACAATAATTAAAACTTGTTCATTTTTTTTTTTTTTTTGGTCCTTGTCCTACTTTCATTTATAGCTTTGTCGAGATTTCATGCTCTCAGAAGCTGACAGGTATGATACACTCTACTCTCTACACTTTGGAAAGGCACATTGCTATCAACTGCTGCGACTTATAACCTTTAAAAAGTAAATTTTTAGAAGTGCATATATATATATATATATATATATATATATATATATATATATATATATATATATATGTTTTATTTACCTTTAAACTATAGACATTAGTTTATATAGTTCCAAGCATTCTGTGAGTCATAAATATTCTGGGGGATGCTCAGAAAAAAAAATGTACTCATTTTAGTATATTACGTACGCCTACCTACACCACTAGTTTTACGTTCCATTACATATTGGTTGTAGTGGAGTATTGCTACATGCATACATGTTTTTCATGCTTGTAGCTGCAGTGTGTGTGTTTGTATGCACACACAGAGATACATACATGCTTTTTAAGCACTCGTTTCATTCGCCCTTTTTGCTGTCGTATTTATTATACGTGATTTATTTCTGAAATATACAGCAGAAGCCCCGTCAGAATGGAGCACGACTATATAAATCAACATGCTGTTAAATTTAAACAGCCTGGATGAAGAAACTACCATTCAGTGTGTACAAGAACTGACATGTTAGATAACCTGCATCTGCCTGCTAAGAATGGTTTACATTCTTTCGTTCTGTTTTGCATGGTATTTCGAGTACCGCTCATCCGATACCTTGATTTTCTACTGTTACGATAAAGTACTGCCACCTAGAGACGAAACAAATCAGGAACTCGTGGATACTTCTCTGCATCATTTCCTGCTGTGGTGACTCAGGGTGGGACAGCGGAAGTTCAGTGGCTGATGCAGCCGTTTTTATTTTATTTTGTGTAGTTAAGTAAAATAATTCCTATAAAATGCCGGTAAGATGTTGCAAGTTTTTGTTGTATTTGTCTTTTGAATTACTTATGAAATGTATGGCTTTATTTGCAAACTGTTTGCTGTAAAGATAGCAGCCAAATCTTAGAGAACTAGAATTCAGGAAGTATTATGTAGTCTTGTCAGGCCGAACATCAAATAAATTATAAGCATAAACGGACCTGTTCAGCAGTCGGATATTGGCCGTATATGTTTTTGTCAAGGTTTACATTACTTTATTGTACCTTATAAAATAATTTGTTTGTGTTATATATAATGATCATGACGTTTGGGTGTTGACATTGTACATAAATTGATTGCTAATTTAATTTTCTTTGTAAATTATGCTGATTGTTGTGTTAGTTGCAGAGAGCAACTGTGACAACCTTCGTTCTTCGCCAGTCCTTGTTGTTTTAGCCCGAGTTAAGTAAAAAGTGGTTGGGGACAAAATGAAGACAGACCTTGGCTTGCACAGCTTTTTATTATCTGCTATAAAACTGCAAAATATCGTAATTATTACTTAAATATATCGTAAAGCATTTGTATTGTGACAAGTTGTAGGGGTAATGGTGTTTTATGTATTACTTGCTGCTTTTTCTAGGCTAGTTTATAAAAGTTGGGTCCTGTTTTCTGAGAATTGCAGTTATGTCTTTTAAGCTTTTTCTGCCCTGTCAGTTAATGTCATACCTTTTTGCTGAAAGAATGTAACCGCAACCACATAATCAAATTTTTGTACTTTGTATGGTCATACTAAGTTAACTTCTTATTTTCTTTTCAGTTGTGCAGGCCGGTTGATGTGTTAACAAATTAACAACTGTCGGCATCTGTGTAGTAATAGGTTAGTTCTTGCAAGTTTAGTCAAACCTTTCTGACAGAAACCTTGACATAAGGCTAAAAGCAACTGTTTTCACAGTCTTTCTCAAGATTACGGCTACACACAAACATAATTTCCATATAAGGAACTAAAATGCTTAAAAGGTATGGTCCTTTGTAATTTTAGTCAAAGCAATCATCTTACTTTTAGAGCTTTTTTGCATCCACATCTACATTGTGCATCCCCCTGTCTTGCAGTTTATGCTAATAAATTAACTAATTTCTCTTCCATGACCAGCTACTGACAAAATTGAAATGTTTTGAATTCATCTCCTGTATTATGAGATGTTCTTGTGCTACTAGATGAGCACAGAGGAAGTGGAGGTGGAAGGCCAACATTAGATGCCAACCGATAACTGACTGTGGAAGTACTCCACCCCCTTTGCAGTAACAGCATGCATTATACCAAGTGAGTAGCCTGTTTGTAGGTGTGTACTAGGCTAATGGCCCTGGAGCCTTTACAAGCCTAGCCTATAGAATTACCCTGGCATCGTGCCACCCGACCTTAGTTCCTAGTGCCTCTGTCGAGTAGAGCCACTGGAGTGATCCCCAGGGTGAATTTTCTATTTCCCATCCACTCATCAAGATTTCTCTTTAAGAGGGCCAGTGAGGGGCTCTGCTTGACATATGTGAGAAGTCTATTCCATAGCATAGGCAGTCTCTGAGTTATGAACCTGTCCCTCCAGCATGTTCTGTTGATTGTGGTAATGAAGTTGAGGTCTCTGGAGCGTGTGGTGTGGAGGGATTGGGATTTCTTTAGATGTAGCATTTCTAACCGAGCTGGGTCAGACATGGCTTTGTAAGTCAAGCAGATATCGCCTCTAAATAGGCGATGTGAGACGGAGAATAGTTGGAGCTTTTTGAGTCTGTCCATATAAGACATATGTTTAAGGCCTAGGATCCTCTTTGTAAGGTACTTTTGCAGCCTCTCCAGTTGTTGCAGGTGTCTAGTAAGGTACATGCAAAATGGGGCATTGTGCTCGATGAGTAGCCTAATGAGGGAAGAGTAGAGGGAGACAATGCCCTCTTTCTTTCTGGATGCAAAACCCTTAGTAGTGAGATGTGCCACATAGAAGGACTTTCTGACCACAGTGGCAACGTGGTGCTCAAAGGAGAGGTTGCTGTCAACCTGTGTTCCCAGATCTCTTATAATGCTTTCTGTGTTCAGTGGATTACTATCAATGTGGTAATTCAAGGGAACCGGGTTTTTCCCAAAGGGGATGACGGCACATTTTTTGGCATTGAGCTTAAGGCCATTGAGGCTTTTCTGTAGGATGTCAGCATGACTTGGGGAGTTAATAATAGCTCCCAACTTGCAATCGTCTGCGAACTTTGTCAGCCAGAGTCCCTTCGTGTTGGCCTGGACTTCAGAGAAAAAGATAACAAACGAGAGGATCCAGGACCGAACCCTGTGGGACTCCACTCATGACTGGTCGGCAATCTAACCTGGAGTCCGCTACGTTCACACTGTGGGTTCTATCTGTGAGCCAGTTTGCTACCCACCTAGTGATATAGGGGTTGATGCCTAGCTTAGTGAGTTTTTCTATGATTCCTGAGTAGGGAATGGTATCAAAGGCCTTGGCCAAGTCAAGGTAGGAACCACCTTGCCTTCATCCACAGCTGACTTGACTCAAAGAAGTTGACCAAGTTGAGCAGGCATGATCTGCCCTTCACAAAACCAAACTGTGCAGGATCCAGAGTTTGGAAATTCCCTATGTCCTTGTTTGTTAGGTCCATTATGATGTGTTCCTTAGCTTTGCAAATCAGACTTGTCAGGCTAATTGGGTGATAATTCCCAGAGTCTGTAGTCACTCCTCCTTTGTGGAGAGGGATGACTGCAGCAGTGCGCCATGTAGTAGGGAAAAAGCCTGAGGTGAGGCTGTGATTGAACAGGGCACACAGGTGAGGTGACAGTTCACACTGTAGTTCATGTAGAACACAGCCAGGGATAATGACAGGTCCCATAGAGGCTGTATTCTTGTCCTTGGACAATGCTGTTTCTACCTGTGCATGTAGAACATAGCCAGGGATATTGTCCGGTCCCATAGAAGCTGTATTCTTGTCCTTGGACAATGCAGTTTTAACATGTGCAGCAATAATACTGGGTTCCTGGCAATCTACTGGTATTGTGATTGGCCCTTTTGGGGGGCGGGTAAAGTTAACTCTGAATCTGTCGGCCAGTATATTGGCAATATCTGTTCGCTTGGTATAGGAGGTACCATTGTGCAGTAGCTCAGAGCAAATCTGGGTATTGTCATGGAGATTCTTTACATAACTATAGAAGGCCTTGTGGTTGTCTTTACTATCTGCTGCAATTTTTTTTCATTTATTTATTTTTTTCTGCTAGTCTTGCTTTAGTGTGGATTTTCTTTTTTTTTTTTAACCCACTTTCTGGCTGGGCTAAATGTTTGGTAGTGAAATGGGCAACTCTCTATAGGGATCTATAGGCTACTTAAGGGATAATCACACAGAACAGTATTCTCAGTGCCTGTTGCTACTTTTCCTTTCTAAAGTGGCCAGTTTTCATTCTTTTGTTATGACTGAGTTGTAGTCCTTATACACCTCTCCCTTCCCCCCAAATACTTCCCATTTATATCTCTCAAAGTGGCAAATTTGAGCTGGAGGCAAACTTCATGTGCTGAGAACACTGCTCTGTGTGCTTATCCCTGTTTTTTCTTTTTAAGTAGTCATTGGAAAGCAAGAAATGGTAATTTAAATCTGACTGACTAGAAGAAAGCAGGGTGAAAACATATGTACAGGCAATGCAATGATAGGAGCTTAGGGGCTATGATGTAATATTTTAAAAGCCAAACACTGCATTGTTGGATACCTGGATGTAAACTAAAAAAAGATGCCAGACCCCGTATGGGCAGACTCTTGAATTACATTTAAAGGTGTAAAAAAAAAAGTATATAGAGTCCAAAAGTAGTTAAAATGTAGCAAACATCAAGACTTAACATTTTTTCAGTGTATGGGCACAGTTCTCCTTTAAGAAATGGAAATGTGGAATGAGGATTAGTGCTATTTTTTGTGTCTCCACATCCTAAGTAACTACATTTAGGTGGGAATACTTGACTTTCCAGCTATACAAAGTATTTCCTTTACTAAGAGGTAGTATGAAATTAGGAGCTGTTAGCTATAGAAGTAAACATACAAAATCAAATCAGTTACTGGTGTTTTGGACAAGTATGTTTAGAAATGTATTTTTATTTTTTTTCTTTTTGACCTGGCTGTCCAGAGTGAAGTCCATGGAGAGAAAAGCCATGAAGATTAAAGTGCAAAACCGTTATGTATTTTATTGTTCATTTATAAAGAAACATTGTAAACAAGTTAAGATGCATAATAATACGCTGTATATGGGAGTCAGGACAGGCAGACTGTATTAGGTAAAACCTTGATGGGTAACTCCGCAGCTGAAGTGCTGTTAAACTGTATTGGGTCTCCTTCACCTGTCATTTGATTAACTTGTAATAGCATATTAAATTCTACTCTAATTGCTGTAATAGTTTTTTGCTAGAAGTCTGTGATTTAACAAAATATAGTGGGTATTATGCATCCTTTTGATGTCCAGTACTTTTGTGGAAACCTAGGGTTCGCGTAGTAAGCATTGCATAGCTGAATTGATATCCTGTGATATATTTCATACACTTATTTTAAATTTATTTCTCTCTCTCATTAAAAAAAAATGAGAAAATTTATTCTTAATGGATTGTATTATATTGTATCTCTTCTTTGGTAGTGTTTTTGAATTGCATGTTAAATGACAGCATGATTCCTCAACATTACAAAGCTAGTTTACTTGAACTGACTACATTAACAGTGTGCCTCTCGTACCTGTACTTTTGATTTGTGGCCAATATAAATTTTTTTTAATCCAGCTGTTAATATTCACAAGTCATATGTCACTTCTTTAGTGACTCCATGAACAGCCACCAGCATGGGCAGAGTTTGCTAGGCAGCTAGAGATATTGCCACTCCTCCCTTCTGGAGCACTGGTATACTGCACACACACATGTCTAGGAGAAGAGTCCTGATTCAACCTACTATATATTTTTGGGAGGTGGGGTGAAACTGGAGTACCCAGCATAAACCCTTGCAAACATAGCAGAAGGCACACCAGGTGAGAATTGAACCAGAAGACCTCTTTCTGTAAAGGGACAATGCTACCTATGGCACCACTGTGCCACACTCAATAGCTGGGCATGCAAAAATTGACCACATTTTCCATCCAGGCTGTAGAAGAAATGTGAAGACATAGTGGGTGGTGCTTTGATGAGGTGTTTCTGAGATGCATTACTTCTCTTACATAGTTTTTATTGGCTTGAATGCTACTCTTGCCTTGTTAAGAATATCTGCGGTTCTGATACCAAGCTGTCAGGCAGGGTCAGGATGTGATGCTAGTGGGACAGAACTTCTGGTTACCACTCTTCTAATGTGTAATAGCCAACCTTTACAGACTACACAGAAAGGTAGAAAGTAAACCACACACTTTTTATGTATTTGTTTATGGTGGTGATAGATTTGGGAGTGTGAAAAGTTTGCCAACCGATGAAACATTTTCTTTTGGCTCCCCCCAGGATTTCGCCCAGTGGCTTTTCTGCCTACACTTAGTTGACCCATTTGTCCTGGAAGGATTGGAGATTGGTATTCCTGAGATAGGCGAGAGCCCTATGGCCCATTTATTCCTGCTTGAAAATTCCAGTTGTGCCTTGCAAGAATCAGCTGCTAAGGAGCAGGCCTGCTTGCTGGTCCTGTAGAGTACCTACCCCTGCCCCCACTCTTAACTTTTGTAAGTTCTGCTGTTGCTGTCACCTGAGGGGATGTGTGTCTCCACATGCCAAGTTTCCCCTCTGCTTACAAGTGTGAATGTCCTCGGACAACATAGACTTTGCAGGCATGGACACCACAACATCAAGTGCTTCTGCTTGGTGTCATTCGTGGCAAGCCATGATGGGCTAACTAGCAACAGTTGCTCACTCGCATTCTCACCTGTCAGCTTCCACAGGCACCCAAGCTGCTAATGAAACACCATTTGCCTACTCTGTAGTTGGGGCTTCTACACCACATACCTGGCTGATCGAACTGTTAGGTGGTTGTTCTTAATGTTAGGTGTTCTTGTGCTTAATGTCCGATTTAGCTACTTATTATTGCTGTGTCCTTTGTTAAATCTGTATTTTCCTGCTAAATCACATGGGATTACAATCACTGAGTAATGCCATACATTAAAAGGTTCAGACTTTGTATTTTCAGAAAATCTGTGTCAACACAAATCATCTACGTTTTTAGAGTCATACATAGTGTTTTACTGATTTGTTCTTAAGGTGTGCAATGCAATTGCTGTCTTACTGGGCTTGTATTTTTTTTTTGTTTGTTTTTAATCAGGCTTACCACTCTGCCCTGATGGATTCCGATACCAAGCTGATTGGTAACATGGCCTTGTTGCCTCTCAAAACACAATTCAAAGGACCAGCTCCCAAAGAAAGTAGGTGTAACAATTCAGTGTGCTGTAATATGAAGACTTGTTTCTTGATCTGTAGTGTAGGTAAAGACAAAAGTCATCTGAGTGGAAATACTGTATTTTAAATGAATGTGGAAGCTTTTCTGATATTTTCCCTTTTCACATTTTTTCTACAGTTAATGTATTAGATTCTTTCAGCAGCATTTTTGTTAAAGTGCTGTTATGCATTGCTTGAAGATGGGTATTGCCATCCAATGAGCTTTCCTGATTAACAAAAATAAGCAGTTGTAGTCTCTTCCATGGTTGAATTTTGTCACAACAGTGGTTACTGAGGTCTTGAATTTATTTATGTATTTGTTTCTATTTATTTACTGGCTAGATGAGCTGGTCTGCTGACCACTTTCAGTCACAACTCGGACACCGATGCTGCTACGGAACATAATCATTTTCATTACATACCACATTACATTTGCATATCTGAAAGTATACAAGTGATACAGAGATGAACTGTACAAAACAGAAATGCAGTAGCTCTCTGATTTGACTTGCATCATAAGCCATTCCATATTTCTCTGTACAGTATAGGAGATTTAAGCATGTAACTTTTCCCTTTTCTTTTTGCACTTTATCAGGTTGCATGGTCTCTGCTCTTTGCTGTCGGTATAGTGTAAATTTATGATGACTGACTATATGACTACTCTAGATATATGATATACATTTGGAGTTCTATAACCAGAAATTGTTTGGGGTTTTATATTTTATATTTTCTGGACTTTTGGTTATTGTTTAGGATACTGTAGGCACTTTTGTCTGGTCCCCGGTCTGTCTAATCAACGGTACAATTTCTATAAGTAGAACCTTTAAGAATATTGATTATTTTTGACACTTAATGCATTAGTGTTGCATCGAGTCAGGAGAGTCTAGAAGAACAGTAGTACCTTTTAGTTTCCAATTTTTGGAAGCAGCAAGCAAGCAGGCTACATGTTTTTTTTTTTTTTTTTTTCCCTAAAAGCAGGAAATACAAACATTTTTATAAACAGATAACAAAAGACAGCTTGCTCTTGACATAGCAAATTGTATTGCTAATCATTATCAAGAAGGAATGTCTGAAGTGAGTTCTGATATGGTCTTCATACCCAGACATGTTAATCATGCTGTATTAGGTTACCAGAACTTTTCTCTCTCTCTTCATGGAGACTTTACAAACTTAAAGCAGTTGGGAAAACAGTCCTTAATCACATCTGCACAAACTGTTTGTTTCTTCTGGATTTTTTTGATGTCAGTACTTGTACTGTACAAATTGAAGAATGGCTGGTATTGCCCACTTGTCCTGCGTGTCAGTCTGACTTGTAATAGCAGTTGGAAAATCATGTATTAAAAGTACCGATTCACCCAATGTAGTCATAGATAATGGATAGTCATTGTTTAATTATGTACTTTTTCAGGAAACGTTTCCCTTACATTTCTTGTATTGCAGTTTTGAGCATCTTGGCTATATCATTTTACCAAGAGTTTGGTGGATAAAGTAGTGTAACAATTCTTAATTACTGCATAATTCAGATTGTACAAGGATTTCTTATATTGACTGCTGAAGTTCCCTAATGGGTGGTAGATTGTACACCTTGTTGCCGGGGACCCATGAATGACCTGTGGCATTGTATGGAAGACAATTATGCCTTGCAGTTAGTGTAAACTTCGTTCATTAGCTAGAGCTATATATGTCGCTGTCCAACATGAAATGAACTGGTCATGATCCTATCAACCTGGATAGCTGGATGGAAAACAGAAAATACACCCCTGGGATTCCACCTGCATCCCTGCTTGACAGTGGCATAGGGTGATGACTTGTTGGAACATGGTTTAAATTCTTGACTAGGCTTGTAAGGGCCTCAGGGCCAATAGCCTAGTAACTTTCTATGATCCATCTTGCTGTAGACACATCGTTTCTGCTGTGGTAGTGCCCCTCTGTGACGTCTTATAGCAACAGAGTTTTGAACCAGAACTTCTATACATGACGCATATAGGTGAAAGTTTGTCTGCAGAGAGTCATTGGCATTCTGTTGCTTGATGATGCATCCTGCCCTTCAGAGGCATTTCTATCGTTAAAGGAAAAGTCCTCCTTAGAACTCATTGTATTTTTGTTTCCAAGCTATTTTAATGCCTTAAAATCATGCCGATTGCTTCTTTTGACAATTTTAATGTTTCCCACAAAATGGTAACTATTGGGGCCTGCCTTGATAATGTGATCTTGTTTTCTTGCTTTCCTTCCTTCTTACCAGAATACAATTCAAGTTCTGTTTATATGAGTCATGCTAGACATAAGGAAGTGGTGCTGTTTTTTTATACCATTAAGATAGAATGGTAGGAGTGTGAAGCACTGTTACACCTTCTGTAACAGAGCTACTTCCATGTTTCCTTGAGTCAACCTCATTTATGTGTCTGTCAGAGCTTGTTCTATGCTATAAATAGATGTTGGCTACTTCCAGCAAAATAAAATAGGTAAATAGCAGGCTTTTGTAAAGGGATCCTTTTGAAGTTTTAAAGGAATTGACAGACCTTTCCCCCACACTCCTCATGTTGAGGTGTGAAAAACATTCAGTGCAGTAAATGATCCTTGCTGTATCATGTACAGGTAACCACTAATACCGGAAAGGACTCCAAAGTAAGTCTGTCTACTGCTTCCCAGTGAGTTCATAGGAATCAACAAGTGAATGTATGGCTTCACAAAAGAAAATGGTGGGTGGGTGGGGGGGGGGGGGTAATTTTATATTTGCATCACTTTTGTTGCCCTAAGATAGTATGAAAGCATACTAAACCTACAAATTTTGGAATGGAACAACCATTACAGTGGAGTTTAATTACTACTATGGTGAAAAAGATTTGGGACATGTAGAAAGTAAGAAAGGGGAGGCTTAAGATGATGACAGTTATATGATATATATACACACACACACACACACACACACACACACACACACACACACACACGTGTGTGTGTATATATGTGTGTTATGTACACATGCACATCCATATGTCACTGCACGTGTGACTACTAAAAAATATCTATTGCATATTTCTCTCTATGTATTCACACTATACTGCATGCCCCATATAGTATTATGTTCGTCTTATCGTTGACGACGATGACCAAGGACATCATATCAACGAGGTTGACTGGGTACGGTGTGTCTGGCTGTAACGGATCAGTCCGATGCGAGCTTGGAAAGCTCTGCTGCACATCTGGCCCAAGTGGTCTGTTGAGTTGGTTGGCAAAGAATTAACTATGGATTTACACAGCTCATGCTTCCTCCACCGTCCTGCTCTGCTCGTAGGAAGTAGCGCCTTTGCTAATGCAGCTTCACCAGGCGGGACGGTCTTGTGCTAGGGTGTCCCAGGAGTCCGAATCAATGCCAAAACTCTTCAAAGATACTTTCAGCATGTCCTTGAAGCACTTTGCCTGCCCACCTTGTGTGCGTTTGCCTCCCTTGAGTTCACTGTCGAACAATCTCTTGGGGAGGCTTGTGTCTGGCATGCGTACAAGGTGGCCTGCCCACCTTGCTGTCCTCAGCAGGGTGTAGATACTTGGCAGTCCAGATTGAGAAAGCACAACTGTGTCTGGAATTTTGTCCTACCAGGTAATTTTCAGCAGCCTTCTTAAGCAGTTCATATGAAAGCAGTTTAGCTTTTTGGCATGATGCTTGTACACAGTCCATGCCTTACAGGGATACAGTGGTGTGGGCAGTACGACTGCCTTGCACACCTTCAGCCTTGTGGACAGTTTGATGCCTCTCCTGTCCCAGACTGACTCCGGTAGCTGTCCAAATGCAGTGCCCGCCTTGGGGGTGCGTGTGTCTACCTTATCCTCAATGTTCACAAATCTGGAGAGTGTGCTGCTGAGGTATGTAAACTTATCAATAGCTGCAGGATCTCACCTTCAACTGTGATACTTGGTTCCGTGTACGTCTTCTGCGATGCGGGCTGATGCAAAACATCAGTCTTCTTGGTACTGATTTATGAGGCCTTCATGCTGTGCTGCATCTGGGCAGTGAGTGCGCAAGCATCTGCGAACAGGAAATCGCACACAAAATCCTCTTCAGCCTTGGTTTTGGCCTGTGGCCTCCACAGGTTGAAGAGCCTGTCATCTGTCCTGTATCTGATCTTGAAGCTGGTTTCTTCAACACAGAAGCCATCTGACAACATGTATAGTATTATACAGTCTACATTTCATACATATATTTATGTAAGATCATAGGAGTTTACTAGGCTTATGGCCCCAGGGCCCTTGCAAGTCTAACAAAGTTCAACCCCCCCCACACCCTTTTCTTTTATGAAGCCATAAAAAAGCAAACATTCACTTGCTGATTCCTTGTCATTTAGAGAACAGTAACATTTTGCGCACCTGAGTTGTGCAATATGGGTGCATACAATTCATTATTTATCATTGTCTTCTTTCGGCTCTTCCTATTAGGGGTCGCCACTGCGGATCACCTATTTCCATTTCTTCCTGTCCTCTGCATCTTGCTCAGTCGCACCAACCACCTGCATGTCCTCTCTCACCACATCCATAAACCTTATCTTGGGCCTTCCTCTTTTCCTGTTACCTGGTAGCTTCATCCTTAGCATCTTTTTCCCAATATACTCGGCATCCCTCCTCAGCACATGTCCAAACCAACGTAATCTTGCCTCTCTGGCTTTGTCTCCAAACCTTCCAACCTGGGCTGACCCTATTATTCCTAATCCTGTCCACCCTCGTCACACCCAGTGCAAATCCTAACATCTTTAACTCTGCTACATCAAACTCCTGCATTTTTGTCAGTGCCACTGTCTCCAACCCATGTAACATAGCTGGTCTCACTACCCTCTTGTAGACCTTCCCTTTCACTCTTACAGGTACTAGTCTGTCACAAATCAGACACTCTTCTCCACCCACTCCATCCTGCCTGTACTCTCTTTCACCTCTCTTCCACACTCAGTTACTCTGAACTATTGACCCCAAGTATTTAAACTCATCCACCTTTGCACCTCTACTCCTTGCATCCTCACCATTCCTCTATCCTCCCTCTCATTCACACACATATATTCTGTCTTAGTCCTGCTGACCTTCATTCCTCTTCTCTCTAGAGCATATCTCCAGGGTCTCCTCCACCTGTTCCCTACTCTCACTACAGATCACAATGTCATCTGCAAACATCATAGTCCACGGGGACTCCTGTCTGATCTCGTCTGTCAACCTGTCCATCACCATTATTTATTTATAATAAAGTTAACTTGGTAGAGTTCCGAAGGATGTCTGGTTCATGCAGACACTAAAATCAGTACCTATTGCCCCTGTCCAAGAGGGCACAGGTGGAACCCCCAGCATGAATTTCCAGTTACCCATCCAGTCGTCCAAATTGTGCTTAAATAGGGCCAACGAGGGCCTTTGTCTAACATGAATAGGAAGCTTGTCCCAAAGGTGGGTCAACCTCTGTCAAACAAATCTCTCTCCAGTAACTGATGTCACATACCAGGTTAAGATCCTTTGGGCGGGTGACCAGTGTGCCATTTGACTTTGTGAATGTGCAGCATTTCCATAAAAGCTGGGTCAGAGATTGCTCTATATGCAAGGCACAGGTCGCCTCGGAGTAGTCTATATTACGCAAAGTAAAGTGACAATGATTTTAGTATGTCTGTATAAGACAGATCTTGAAGACCCTGAATTTTCTTTGTAGGGATCCTTTGTGGTCTCTCCAATTGCTGCAGGTGTTTGGAAAGGAACATACTAAAGGGAGCATTGTATTTTGTTTGTGGAGGCAATACCCTTACTTATGAGATGAGCCATATAAAATGCCCTTCTTACCACTGTAGAGACATGGTGATCAAAGTTAAGGTTGCTGTTAACCTGTGTACCCAGATCTCTCACCACTGATAGTGTGCTTAGGGTATTGCTTTTGATGTGGTAGTTTGCAGGAACATCACCCTTGCCAAAGTGGATGATGCATTTTTTGCATTAAGTTTAAGACAGTGACTTTGGCAGTAGTCGTTATTCTGCACAAGACTTTCTTGCAGGATGTTGACATTGCTGGGGTTTCAATAATTACTCCCAGTTTGCAGTCATCCGCAAACTTTTCCAGCCACAGTCCTTTAGTTTTAATCTGTACTTTGGAGAAGTAGTTCCCAAACAGTAGGAGTTCCAGAACTGATCCCTGTGGATATGGAACACCACTGATTACAGGTTTGCTGGAGGAGGTGGAGTCCTCTGTTTTGACCATATGAGTTCTATCTGTGAGCCAGTTTGCAACCCACCTTACAGTATATGGGTTTATACCTAGCTGGGTGAGCTCAGATCTGTTTATACTGTGCACAGCCTCACTTGAATCAGTTCCATAACGTCCCTTGTTGTGACTTTGATGGCAGTTTATCTTGTTGTGGTGTTGGTCTTAGATGTGGGAAGCCTGTAGGTCCTTAGGGGATGTACATTTGACTTGGTGTGCAAGTTGCAGTACATGCTCTGATGTGAGCCTTTGCAAGTATAATATGGTTGGTTTTCATTCTGTACAGTAAATGGGCGTGCCTTCGTTGAAGGTTTGGCGTCGAGCTGGCACCTCGGCACTGTAAAAATCTACTGCCAATCATTAGTGAAACAGAGTTCCGCTGTGGCGACCCCTAACTGGGAAAAGCTGAAAGAACAACAACAACCTAGCTAGGTGAGTTTATCAATGATGCCTGAGTAGGGGATTGTGTCAAAGGCCTTAGCTAAGTCTAGGTAGGCCATATGCACAGATTTGCCCTCATCTAGCTTTGGGGACTGTCTCGATGTCCCCCCATGGTATCGGATATTTATCACCCTCTGGAAGGATGTCACAAGAAAGAATAAAAGACCTTTTTATAAACTGCATCAGTGCACCTAGTTGATAGGGTGGGAAAGGCAAATCAGATGGTGAACGATCAATTCCATGAACATTGTTATGATGTGAGAAGAGGTGATATTAAAAATGCTCATTCCAAACATATAACATTTGGGAATGAACATTGTTTTGAGTTTTTAGTTTTACAAATATGCATTGCTAATATTGGAGGTGAAGATGTGGTTACTGAAATTGAATGTTTAGAACTTAACTGGATTTTATAATTGTAAGTGGATAGCAGTAAGGGTTTGAATGAATCTTTACCTTTAAAGCCAATGTTTGTAAGTTATCTTGCAACAGTTACTGTTTGATCTGATGAAGCACCCAGTTGTGTGGCGAGAAAGTGCTTATCCGTTTTCATTTTAACTTATTTTACTTCATTTTGAGTAAATAATTTTGAGTTTTTATACTATCTTCTGCCTTGTCAGCTGGTTGTTTCTATTGTATTTTGTTATTGTTCTTATACAATCTGACTTATCTGACTAGTTTGGTTATGTTTGCTTTTTTGTTGAATTATTAGGGGATTTTACAGTTCACTGTCTACAGTACCGTTTTTCCCACCAATGCAGTACAGCCCCCCCCCCATGTTGCACATAAAGTTTAGAGAAGAAAAAAAGTCGATTAAGAGTAGCAGCTGATCTGTCGGTGCTGAAAACACCCATGTGCCATTTCTGCTGTAACAGTTGTACTCTTGACAATTGCTGCCATGTACAATACAGCTTTTTTTCTTTTGAAGTCCCCAAACAAGCTCATAAGCAAAGAGAACAGTTGAGTGGAAATGACTGATCTTCCACCTAGAAGACCTAGCAAAATGTCATGGATTGGCTTTCCATGACTTGTTATTCTGCAGCTCAGGAGAAAGGCGATGGCACACTAATGAAAAGGATGATCTCTCACTTCTGGGTTCTTATCCCCCACCCCCTTTTAAAGAGAATTTGTAGGGTAATTATTTGAGTTATGTGAGCGCTCTCTAGTCTTGCTGATGCTGATCAGTGGTGCCTTTGTGACTCAAGCACCCACCATTCTTGGGATGAGAGAAAGTTGCCATCTAAAGAGTTTAGAGCAGCCAGGTAACTTAATGGCAATAATGTGGTATCAAGGTTATATTTAGTAAGTGTGCAAGGCTTTTAATTGGAACTGTGCACTGGGTTATAGGGTATTTATCCTGGTTTCTTTTTTAAGATGCACTTATATATAGCAAAGTTTGCTTTGCAACCAGAGTAAGACATTAGACAGTAAACCCAAGGCCAGGAGATCACAAGCTGCTCTTAAGATGAAGAAATAGTCATTTCAGGATATCTATCTGCTTAAATATATACCAGATTATGTGCGTGTTGAAATCAAATATATATGTGCTTGTTAAACAGCATTTACACTTCGTATGTGTAACGAGAGATGATACAAACTGTGCCTTCTAACTTTTATTGTTGCAGTGTGTGTAAGTACCTACAGCTTTTCAGTTGTGTGATCAAAGTCCCAACAATCTTTAGTTTTGGCTAGTGTATTTGGTGCAAGAACAGGGCATCCGTATATGTCCATAAAACCCTCAGTGCCAGAGGGAATAGCTGAGGGACATGGGAATGGGGTACACAATTCTGCCCTCTTCCTCCTTTGATAAGGCGCAAGGGAAGCAGCATTTCCACTTCACTGGTATTCCAGTGGAGTTGAGAGGAGCTGATATGGGACACCTGAGAAGGTGGGAGCAGACCTCTTAAGATTGGTATTGATCTAGTTTGTATGTGTAACATGACTAAATGGATGTCTTGCACTTGTAGCTAAAATGGTAGGACAATACCAAATTATTGTAGCAGCCAGAGAATATCACCCTGCAATAGGGTAGCTCTCCATACATCACCATGATAGGGTAATGCAGAAATAGTATGATGTTTGGGGCGGGGCATTATTATTTGTGAGGGAGTGTAAAATAGAAAGCTGTCTTGTCTTCATGACTAGCCTCTGGGAGCATAGTATTATATCATCCTTCCTTCTCTATAGAAGAACTTTGAAGGTATGCATGGTACTACACATTGCTTAACCTTAATTGTTCCAGTTGAACTTGGGTTACTTCATTTAATGCTTGTATTAACGGTCTCTGCTGCTTCCACAGTTTGTTCTATCAGCAACATGATTATAGTCTGATAAGAAAGTGAACTTTGCTCCTTGATGTCTACAACAGCTGAATGAACATTACTGCTCCTGTTTCACATTATGCTGGCAGAATGATTTAATGGTTAAGTAATTGATGTCTTTTTTAATTTTTAGCTAGAGAGATGGATATCATCGATGAAGCACTGTATTATTTTAAAGCAAATGTCTTCTTTAAGAATTACGAAATTAAGGTGGGTATGAACAATTTGGTTTCATTTCTGTATTATAGCCGTGCTAGTTTTTTCTTTTAGTAAATTTTAGTGTTCTGATAGTTTATGTATGGAGGAGACAGTTTGTGGGAGCTATTATTAAACAGCATGCTTTTTCTTCTTCGCCACACTCTGTATAGTAAGGTAATACATAAACCTATAAAACAGTGCTGTTGTCTGAGACAAAATCAGTAGGATCATTTTAGTTTGTAACTTTAGTCTTGTGTGGCGTAATGATGGACTGTAACACAAAAAGCAGTATAGAGAAATAAGGAGTGCAAGTGTTTTATGTCTTTTATTTTCTTAACTGTTATGGCCATTTACCTACTGCTGTGCTGTCTTTTTGTGCCTTTTGGTCAAGATTAAAAGTTGACCAAATTGTTGGGGACTTGATTGTTGAGTCACAGACTTGTCCTTTTTTTTTCTTTTGTATTCTTGGTTAGCTGCAGTTCTGCATACAACATGTATTATTGGTTAGCTGCAGTTCTGCATACAACATGTATTATTGGTTAGCTGCAGTTCTGCATACAACATGTATTATTGGTTAGCTGCAGTTCTGCATACAACATGTATTATTGGTTAGCTGCAGTTCTGCATACAACATGAAAGTGTCTTTGATTCTCTCGGGTATTATGGAAAAGGAACATTTCTGAGAATATTTAGCACTAACATGAAGTTCGTATACTAACAAGGAAGGCAGAAAACTATCAATTGTGACATGGGCAATCCGGTATTTGTATAAATGAAAACAAGCCATTTTTACATATTTTTAGTTGTAAACGTTATACATCATTTATAATCTAGAGACAGTCATTGTCCGTCAAACATTACATAGCTCATTCAAATCCTGCCTTCTTTTAAACCTTAGCCCTCCTCCAAAATGTTACTCTGCAGGTATTTTTCTCATACATACCTCTCAACCTCTTAGCTCAAGAAATCTGGGCAAAGTCTTACATTATGGGGGGACAAAGGCCCGAAAATAGGGAGGGATTTTAAACACTGCACTTACAAACTTGGAAAGTAGCTAGAATAACATGGTTTGTGTTTAAAAAAAGAAGTTATGTACCTACCATAACATTCCATGTTAGTTGTCTTCATCTCGCCTTCCTTCTTGCTGGTTGGGATCGGAACCGATCCTCGGCTCCAACTCTGCTATCTCCTATAGCTCAAGAGCTGTTTACTGGTTCGACGCTACCCCTTATCCCATAAGCGATAGCTTCCCAGATCTCGTTTGAAATAGCTAACTCCAGACATAAAAGAATAAACCAGTCAAAAAAAAAAACAGTTGACTATACCTGCCATATTCTCCAAGTCAATAGAGGAAACGAGAGAACACAGCCAGTGAAACAGAAAAAAACTCCTCTCGGTCCACTAGGACAGGGGGACGGAGGGTGGGACACAAGAAGGAAGGCGAGAAGAAGACAACTAACATGGAACATTATGGTAGGTACATAACTTTATGTTAAGTTGTCTATCTCGCCTTCATTCTTGCTGGTTGGGACAGCGTCCCTAGCACCTAAAATCCTGGGTGGCTCAGTGGAACAGACTCTTGAGAACAGTGGAACCAAAGTCAGCTCTGCTTCTAGAGACCATATCCAACTTGTAATGAGAAATAAAGGTATGAGGATTTGCCCACGTGGCAGCTGCACAGATGGAATCCATGGGCAACCTAGACTGGAAGGCTACAGAGGTGGCCAAGGCCCTAGTAGAATGACCTTTCGGTTTAATAGGCAACTCTTTGTTCCTTAACTGATAAATGAAAGAAATAGTGTGTGACAACCATCTGGACAAGGTTACCTTGGAAACTGGGAGACCTTGTTTGCCCAAGGCATAGGAAAGGAATAGTTGGTCTGACTTCCTTACGTCTTTAGTTCTGTGCAGGTAAAAACGCAATTGCCTGTGAACGTTCAGTTGGTGTAGTTTGTACTCTGCCTTGTTATGATTAGGGAAAAACACAGGAAGATCTATAGATTGGTTTAAATTATTTTCTGAGCAGACTTTAGGGAGAAATGAAGGATTAGTCCTCAGAGCAACCCTGTCCTTATGAAAAGCCAAGTATGGAGGACGAACACATAGCGCCTGAAGTTCGGAGATGTGTCTGGCTGAAGTAATAGCTACCAGAAAGAGCGTCTTCAAAGATAGAAACTTGATAGAGCAGGACACTGCTAGTTCAAAAGGGTGCAGAATCAAGGAGGTTAGGACTAAATTAAGGTCCCAAGGAGGAGGGGAATCTCTCACTGGAGGCCTAAGAAGAGTTGTCCCCCTCAAAAAAAAAAAAATGAAAGTTAGAAATTGCCGTCATTTGTACCCTGATCGTAGCATAAGTGGACCCGGAGTGAAACAGTTGTGCTAGGAATTCCGTATTTCGTGGACTGGGGCTGAAAAGGGATCCACATTCCTGGCCTTTGCCCAACAAGAAAAACATTTCCATTTGTAGCATAAGTTTTCCTCATTGTAGACTTGTGAGAGGAGACGATAATGTCACGGACTGCTGGGGAAATGCTGGGAAGCCTGGCTAAGGTTGGAAGTGGAGCAACCAAGCTGTGAGCTGGAGAGTTTTTAGGGATTGATGCAACCTGTCTGACTGATGAACCAGGAGGTCTGGAATTGGGTCTAGAGTCCAGGGTTGATCGAGAAGGTAACGGTGCAGGAACGGGAACAGTATCTGTTGAGGCCAGTAGGGAGCAATGAGGATCATTTTGCAACCCAACGATATTGCTTTCTGTATAAGTTTGGGTATCGGGGGGGGGGCAAATCCCTGGGGCCAATCGTGGACTACAGCGTCTCTGGGTGTGTGACCCGGAAGCGGAAGAAGGGAGAAGTAGTTGCTGCATTTGCTGTTGAAGGGGGTGGCAAAGAGATCGCAGCAAGGCTGCCCCCATTTGCGGAAAACAAGATTCGCAACTTCTTAATTCAGAGACCACTCGTGAGGCATGAGGACAGCTCTGCTGAGCCTGTCCGCTATGACGTTGGATCTCCAGGGGATGTCCGTCGCAGTCAGAAAACGTTGGGAGAAAATCGCCCACTGCCAAAGTCTGAGTGCTTCTCGACACTGGGTAGGATCTGGTTCCACCCTGCTTGTTGATGTACCACACCACTGACATGTCCGTTTGAATAGCAGTGGTCCCAGAAGGAAGAGAGACTTGAAGGGCTTGCAGCGCCAGGAGCATGGCTCTCATTTCCAGGACATTTATGTGCAGATGGTACTCGTGAGATTGCCACGTGCCTTGGACTGTCCTGCCCAGATAATGCCCCCCCCCCATCCACCCCATCAGGGAGGCGTCTGTCATCACTGTGGCTACCGGAGTGGGTTGTATGAAAGGTCTGCCCTGAGTAACTAGTGGGGAAGACCATCCACCAAGAAAGATGTCTTTTGCATGCATCCCTGATCATGTAAGTCATGGGTAGCTCTTGGAAAGACCACCGCGTAAACAGAAGCCACTGAAGAATTCTCGTATGAAAGCGCGCCAGTGGGATTAGGAGAATGGCAGCAGCCATGGAACCCAGAGTTTGAAGGACGTACCTGACTTGGATCCTTTTGCTCTGCATCAGAACCTGTACCTGCTGACTGATTGTGGACACCCTTTCTAGTGGTAGCCTTGCAAACATATCTCTTGTGTCCAAGTCTGCTCCTATGTAAGTGACTGACAGGGCAACAAGGCAGATTTTTCGAAATTTATTGTAATGCCGAGCTTGGAACAGATTGTGATTGTGTAGTCCTGTGCTTGTATGAGTTGATGCCTGGTGGTAGCAGTAAGGAGCCAGTCGTCTAGATACGGAAATACCTGGAATCCTTGACGCCTCAGGTGAGCCATGACCACTGCCATACATTTGGTGAACACCCTGGGGGCTGTGGTGAGACCAAAGGGCAGAGCTCTGAACTGATAATGACTGGCCCCCAGCCGGAAGCGAAGATATCTCCTGTAGCGCCTGTCCATCTTTATATGGTAGTATGCATCCTGAAGATCTATCGAGCACATCCAATTGTCCTGACCCAGAAAGGGTAGAATGGACTGTAGTATGACCATCTAAAACTTTGTTTTTTGCACAGACCTGTGTAGTCTGCTGTCCCCTGTCTTTTTTGGTACTAAAAAGAACCTTGAGTAAGTTCCGGATCCGTGCTGGTCTGCCGAGACTTCCTGGATGGCTCTTTTTTCTAGCAGTTTTGAAACTTCTATAACTGCTTGCTCCTTCAGATTGGGTGGAACATCTGGAAGGGTCTTCTCTGACTGTAAAGGGGGTTGATGGAAGGGAATTTTGTAACCTCTGGATATAACGGACTGTACCCGTCTGTCTTGTGTTAAACTTTGCCAGGCTTTTGGGTACAGCGAAATCTTCCCCCCGACTGCCTCCAGAGTTGAGCAGCCAGGCAACCTTTCAGGGATGCTGGAAGGGCTTATCGGAGAAGGATTCTCTGTTGCCCTGGTTCTGCGGACCCCCTCTGCCATGAGGGTGGAGTCTATTATTGTTTCCCCTTCTGCCTCTGGAGGAAAAATCATTATGTGTGTCAGGCAAGGCTCCCTGAGATTTACGGAACCACATCTTCCCAATCTTCTGACCTTTGGAGTAAGGTCTAGAGGGAGTGGAAAAATGGACTCCCACGACAGAGAGAGTCTTGCCTTCTTGCTCACACCTAGTCAGTGTCTTTAACCTGTGGTCCAAAAAGAAAGGAACCATTAAAGGGAGTGTTGGTGAAGGACACTCGAAAGGGCTCTGCAAAGTTACACAGCCGCATCCACGCATGCCTCCTAAGGGCCACCCCAGTACCTGCGGATCTACTCGCCCATTGGCTGCATAAGAAATGAGCTTCATGGAGGAGTTCACAACAGAATTAAGCGTCTCTAGCTGGGAAGCTACCTTGGCTTGTGCTCCCTCAGCTGTTGGATCTTGGAGGGTATCTCCGAGCTCTTTAAGGAGATCCCTTTGAAGTTGGGTAAGATGATACCGGTAGTTCAGTGACCTCCTAGAGAAGGTCACTGAAGCGAACATTCGCTTCCCGTATCTGTCCATCGTCCTGGACTTTTTGTTAGGGGGATGGACAGATGAAGAGGTCTCCACTAACTCTTTTGGTGGCTGCTGCTACCGCCATAGCATCAACAGGGGCACCTTTTGAGAGGAACTGCTTATCCTGGGGTGCTGTAATGAATTTACTAGGTGGTCTCTGAGTTGGTTCCACTGTATCTGGAGCTGACCAAGCCTTTCGAGCCACCACTGTCATAAGTGGATCGAAAGGCGGAGACACCCAGGAGGTGGAAGGTCGGGAACCGAAGGCATCCAGAAATAAAGACTCATCCTCAGAAGGGGCTAGGGGATTCCAGTTCCCCCTCTGCTTAAGTATTTCTAGGATGTCTTAGAAGGAAACATCTTCAGAGGGGGATCTCTGGGACCCTCTGAATCCTCTGTCTGTATCAGAAGTGACTGACTCTGGGGAGTCAGTGTGCTTCCTCTTACACTTTTTCTTCCGAGGGGGCTCTTCTGAGTGATCAGGAGAGGCCCCAGAAGAGGAAGAAACACCCAATGGGGGTGTCCTGGAGCATCGGTTCCCTACGCTTAGGTTCTGGAAGAGGAGCAGAGGTTGGCACAGGCACTACAGGGGACGGAGCCGGTGGGGCTGATAGCGGAGCTGACTCGGGGGACAGCACACTCTGCATGACATCGAATTCGTCCCTGCCACGATGCAGAGAGAGCTCCAGTTCCGAAGAAATGGGAATCTTTCTCCGCACCGAGGGGGACCGCTCCGAGGCCGATGTTGGAGCAGAGCTCACCTGCGCCAAAGCTCCGAGAGGGAGCACTGGGTCAGACAAGGGTCCAATGCTACTCGCCCCCTCAGAGCTGACGAGGGAGCCCCGGTGCCCAGATCCCTCGATGGAAGGTACCACCTAGAGAATCTGAGCCAACGTCGGAACCGAAGGAGATAGTTATCTGAGTAGATGGTTCCACTACTCGTACCCCAACGAACTCCGGCTCTGAACTCATTGGAGTCAGAGGAGGAACATCGAGAGAATTTAATGGAGCCGATACCTGTTGAGGGCTGGACAACAGTTTAGCTAGTGTCTGCGACTTTAGCAACGTACTGACCACTCTCTCCACATCATGATCCGACAGTCTAGAGGAGTGAAAGGATCGATGACTACGCTCACTCGCTCTGAAGTAAAGGAGACTGAGGAGCCGAATGCACCGACTCTAGTGAAGGGGACCTCAGCGTCTTGTGACTCCGCGACGACTCCGAAGCCTCTGATGGAGCCGACGGGGAGATTGTCTTGTCGGTGCCAGCTGGAACCGATGTAGAAGGTAAATCTGAACCGAAGACTGCTCCGAACTTGGAGCCGATGGCTCAGTGGATTTGGGGGATTTCACTGGCTGTGAGCTCTTGGCCGGTGAATCCTGGGGTTTTAAAAGACCCCTAAGAATCTGCTTATTCTTACGCTCCTGCAGGACTCTTGGACTAAAGGCATGGCAAATGGAACAGGAGTCCTGCAGGTGCACAGCGCCTAAACAATAGACGCAAAAGTGTGCCCATCTGTCAGACATTTTCTGACAGCATGGGTCACACTTCTTGAACCCAGAAACCTTGGATTCCTTTGACATCCTTTACAGTGGAAAGAAACCAATTATGGCAACAATAACAAGAAGCAGTATATGGTCTACAAAAAAAAAAAAAAACACCTACTAGAAAGACTATAGCTAAAGGGTTTTTTTTTTTTTTTTTTGAAAGATAATAGGAAAGCCTCTAATTTAAACTGTTAGCCTATAAGAAAAAAAACAGAAGGAAAGCCTCTAACTTAAACTGCTAACCTGACAAGAGGAGGGGGGAGGGGTGGGGGAGAACTCGCTAAGTTTAGAGTTGTACAAAAGGAGGGATACTATAAGATAAACAAATATCTATCACAGAAACAAAACTATCGCTAATAATAAAATACTAGAAAAGTTAAATTCTAGTGAGAAGGTTACACACAACTCTATACAAGCCTGAACCAGAAAAACGACACCTCGCAGCTGAAGCGGCAAATGAGATCTGGGTAGCTATCGCTAAGCATTATGGGATAAGTGGTAGCCTCAAGCCAGTAAACAGCTCTCGAGCTATTGAAGATTGCCAAGTCGGAGCTGAGGATCGGCTCCGATCCCAACCAGCAAGAACGAAGGTGAGATAGATAACTTAACATCATATTTTCTAAAGGATATGAAGTCTGGAACTCAAGTGTATGTCATTTAGTAATTTCATTCCTCAGATCATCCAAGTGATTTTTTTCAGAGAAACCTAACTTTTATGAGGAACAGACCAAACTTTTGCGGCAAAAATCTGGACATTTTGCAAAAATCTGTACAGTTCATAGGGAGGTACCAGGCTATTGGCCCTAAGGACTATATAAGCCTAGCCAAGAAGGTACCTTGGCTTTCGCCACCCAAGAAAATTATTTTCCTGTGCCACTGTCGAGCAGAGCCCCATAAGTGATCCCTGTGGTGAATTTCTTATTATCCAGTTGAGAGTTATGTTCTCATAATTCTCATTTTTTTCTATGTAATTTGCTCCTACCCTTTTCTAAAGATCCCATTTCCAGCTGTTTTATCTCTGTTATTATTTTCACTACTTCTAGTACAGTTGGTTTAGACTTTAATTTCCATTTTCTAGTAATTGCTTTCTTGGCAGCTGTCCTAATAAGACTTGGCAAGGCCTTACTATGTCTAGGCAATTCCAATTCTGTATCATAGCTCAGAAAAAATAATGTCCTTCCTTACTTACACCACTTTGCTCACGCAGTATTTCTGATACAGCAGTCTAACTCATTACACTCTCCGAAAATGATTCCCATTAACTTATTCTTCCCCATTACACCTCCAACATTCGCTGACTACCTGAGGAAAAATTCTTTGGAGTCTACATGGAGTATAAAAATAACTATATAAACACTTCTAAGCAAAGATCGTACATTTTCTAAACTTTGTTGCATATTTAGGAGGCATACATATATCCCCCCATTGTTTCTTTATGAATTGCTTATCCAGACTCTCTTCCCAATCCTTTCTAACCTCCTCTGATCCATTCTTGTAATTATCATGCAATATTTTACATGATCTACTATATCTTTTTTTTTTTTTTTTTTTTTTTTTTTTTTTTTACAGCAGCTTCTGTTCTAGATACTACTAAAACCTCTACCAGTATGGGTCTTTTGCTTAGGATCCCCCTATTTTTTCCTCTTTGCCTATACTCTGCTTTTCCTACCAAGGATTGATATCCATCTCTAATCTGCAGTACAAATAAATTCTTGGCCTCTTCCCATGCTTTTACCTTTCCCCATCTTTTTGCTTCGGATACATTGGTTCATTTATCAGTTTTCTCCAATAAATTCCAAACTCCTCTTGCCTTACAGTGCTCTGTACAGTCCACACTTGAAACCACATACAACGAAGTTGCCAGATTTGCAGCCAACATACCACTTAAATCCCAGCACTGTCTCACTGTCTCGCACTCCATGCACTCGGCTGGTTAGAATTTCCTAACCAACTCCGATATTCTCAACTTCTCATCATCCACACCATCTTAAAAAAGCCTTCCTCCTGCTCTAGCATTTCCTGTCATGTCTACCTGTATAACCCTCTTCTCTCCCTCAGAAGTTCAGAACAATTTTTCCTATAGAATCATAAACCTAAAGAATCTCTTGGACAGAACCTCTACAGCTACCTTCCTGCTCTTTCATGGAACAAGTTTCCTGTGGCCCTCAGAAAGATTACCCACTCTCAAGACTTGGACAAGTCTTAGAAATTACCTAAGTAGCACCTGGAGATGTCTCTGCAATCATCCCACTTGAAATCTTCTTCTTTCCGACTTTATTTCTCTCTCTCTCCCTCCTCCCTGTCCTTTCCACCTCTTCCTGTCCTGCATTAGGTCTCTTTTATAACTTCCTGTGCTCTACTTTGACCATCAACTACTTCTGCCTATTCCCCTCCTAATTTCTTGCCCGCAGGTAACTGACACTGCCACCTTTCTTTAATCCACCCCTTTTCTCATTTCCCATCACACTCTAACTCATCAAGCTAACTGGTACAACGAGCTCTGTAGATTTATATTAGGAACTGTCCTGCATTTTCCACACTCTTTTTACCCACCTTCCTATTACTCCCCTCCTATTATAATTATCTCATTTGCCAAAATATCCCTTTCTCGTACAACAGTGCTCACCTATTTGACCTTATATTATATCAACTTTTATTTGTGTGTATCTACTCTCATAACTAAATGGCAAATTAATTACTTACTTGCTGTTTTCTTGTTACTTGTAGAATATGTACAGTGAATGTGTTCCATGCTTAATTTGTACTGTGAATTTTCTTATTCTATACTTTGTACTGTGGAGCTTTTGTCCCTGGGCCTTGGTTGAAAAAGGGCATAAGCTCAGTCAGACTATCCCAGTCAACAAATGTCAAATTCATATTGCCTGTATCCTTAATTGCAGTCATCCCTGTCGGCAGAATCTCCTTTCTGCATTCCCATGTTGGTTTAGTTCTTGGAATACTTTCTGCTACTTTATGAATATTCTGTATTGTTCTCCTTAAGGATCTGAATCCAAAATCCCAGAATCTCCTTGTTTCTCGAGCTTCTCCCCTGTTTCATCATTATCTGTTTACAGTTTAAATTATAGGTTTCTGCTTGTGTGGTGTATAGGAGCCTTAACTGTGTAGATGTGAAATACTCCTTCAAATCGGGTAATCCCAAACCATCTTGTTCTGTTGGAAGAATTGGCTTATCTCACTTATCAGTTGCCATCTTCCCCGCTTGGATAAAATCCTTTAGCTCTTAATTGCTCTCCCCAACTTCTCTGATATGCGTGGCCCGTGTATAAAATTAAAGGGACTAAAATATTTTAACTGCTTGTATTGCTATCCACATCCATGTAACAGAGCTTCCAATTTCTCAAGTTTGTGTTATCTTTTTAGTCTTTTCCCACATATCCTTAGCTACCAAAACAGAATACTTTTTAATCAGATTCCTGACTACTTCATTTTATCACGTCACCATAAGTACGGATGTTGCTGAACCAATTTGTGTGTGGATACATGGTTTACACCTATTACTTTTGTTTTATCTTAATTAAATTTGTATTCCAAAAAGACCTAAAACTGTCTCAAGATGTTCCACAACACTCCAGAGACTTCCTATACTCTGGAACAAGCTACCCATCTATGTCAAGCAAAGTTCCTCATTAGCACTCTTCAAGAAAAATCTTGAGTGGATGGGAAATAGAAGGTACACCCCCGTGGATCACTTCTGTGGCTATGCTCGACGGGTACAGGAAATTAACTTTCTTGGGTGGCATAAGCCAGGGAACCTTGTTGGCTAGGCTTACTTAGGCCCTTGGGCCGATAGCCTAGTATCTACCTATGAACTGAAGTGTCCTTTTCTGGTTTTATCAGGTATAAAATATCTGCAAATAAAGCCAGCTTTTCTTGACCACCATACAAAGAAAGCCAGCTTTTCTTGACTACCATACCAATTGTATCCTTGAATTTCTGAGTCCCTTAGTTTGCCAGTGATTCTAAATATAATGCAAATAACAAAGGTAAAGAGGACACTCCTGCCTAGTTCCTCTGCTCAAATAGAAATTATCAGGACCCCACCCACTTTAATTTTCGCCTCTGATCCCCGATTTATCCCCCTGATCAACCTTATCATTTTATCAGGGAATGCAAATGCTTCCATTGCCATGTCATACAATTCCAGCTAACTCTGTTGAATGCTATCTCTGCATCAAAACCCATCAACAACAGTAGTGTTTTCTTAAGTTTTGCTTCAGTCTGGATCATCGTTGTTCTGTTAATGTTGTCATGTTTGCTTCCCTTCCACAAAAAACACATTGATCCATATCTGTCAATTTTGATAAAACAAGACGGTCAACTCACCATCCCAGCTAGGTTTAAAAAGTAGCGTGCAGGCTTACTCAAATAAGGCAAAAATGATGTATATCCAAAGTTGAAGACAATCCACAGTATTGAAAACTAAAATCCACATGATTTTCCAATACTGTGGATTGTCTTCAATAAATATATCTTTGGATATACATAATTTTTGCCTTTGAGTAAGCCTGCATGCTACTTTTTAAACCTAGCTGGGACGGTGAGTTGATAGTCTTGTTTTATCAATTCTGGTGTTGCCGTTTGTGTTCGAATATCTGTCAATTTTGGCTTTACCTTTGCCATGGTTTAGGATTGAAATGGGCCTGTATGAAGTTGAATTTGATGGGCTTTTACTTTCATAAGGTATTACAGACACCACCGCTTTCTGTCAGGATGTTTATGCTTCTCCTCCTCTTAAAATACTTTTAAGGAAAGCCTTCCAGATCTTTCAGTATTTTCCCTCCTATATTCCAAACTTCCACAGAAATACCATCTGTTCCTGTGGACTGTTATACATCACCATTTTTATCTTGTCTCCTCCTATCCTAACTGTTAGTAATTGAGCCTCATCTACTTCTAACATTGGCATGTTTAATTCTTCCATAAACATTTCCATTTGTACCTTTTCTTGTTCTCTGTATTTCTGTGCTTCCTTATACAGACTTTCATAAAAAGTTTGAACAATTTCTAGTACCTTTTACAGGATCTCTTATCTTCCTTGCTGTAGGCTCCCTAAGCTTGGTGATGACCCTTTCTATTTTCTGTTGCCCGAGTTGTTTAGCTAAAAGATTTTGTGCTTTGGAGTTATCAAAAACAGTTGCTTAACGGTAGTCTTTCTAAACTCATGCATATTATCAAGGTAAGCCTTTATTTTTCTGCTTGGCATTCTGCAATTGTTCTTTGAGATTCCTCCTATTCTGCAGTACTTTAACATTTGTTGGTCCCACTAAATAATTTTTGTTACTTCTTAACCATGTTGCTCTTTCTTTTATTTTCGCCCTATTTTAAATTCCACTTTAATTTTATCCCACTCCCTGGCTATATTTTCTGAAGAATTTTCTATCTTCTGTTGTAACACCTGAATAATTTCTGCTACCGGTTTCTTAAATTCCTTTCTTTTGAACTGATAAGTGGGGAAAAGCACCAGTGTGTCTCATTTTTATTTCATTACCCTGCATTTTTATTTTATTTCAGATTATGTGCCAATAATAATTAGTTTCTGGATGCATATCAAAACCTTCAACTTAAATGCACATGTTCCTGTGAAGTATAAATTCTGTCTAGTCTAGCCCACTTTTTGTATCTTGGGGAATAGTAAGTAAATTCACTCAGAACTCCTACTACTGAATTCACATCTTCAATTTCACGTGTTTTTTCATAAATTTCTTCAAAAATATATCCTTTGTTATATTTTCCCTTCTGGGTTCCCCAGAGACTTCTTCAGTTCGGCAAATCAAATTCCAATCCCCGCCTATAAGTAATATTCTCTGCTGAAAACTGATTATTTCATCCAAAATTTTCTTAAGCTCCATTATAGCAGTTTTAGGTGGAATGTAAATACACACTAATGTAATCCTACTCCCTTGCCAGTATCCCCTTAGTACCACAAATCTACCATTATTATTTTTTTCCCTCTTCTGTTACTATTGGAGCTCCTCTTGCGATTAATCCAAGTGCTCTTTTCCTTTGTCCCAGGTATTCCACTGAATAACCATCTTGATAACTTATCTTTATCAAATTCACATGTTCACTTCTTTCCAAGTGTTTCCCCTGTAACATAGCTGTTTGCACTCTACTGTTTTTAATACATTTCACTACTCTTTTTCTTTTTAGTAAATACCTGAGACCGTAAATATTTGAATATAATATAGAAAGTGTCATTATGTTAAAAAGTTATTATTCCCACCTTACATTTCTAACGGCTTTTGTGTTGCATGCACACTCTGTTTAGCAGGTTGATCTTTTATGCAATTTCTTGTCCATGTCAGCCTGTCAGATCTTAAAAAAAATTCTTTTAATGAAAGCCCTCAAAAAAAATTCTCCCCAGAATAAAACCTGTTAACTTAATAGTAACACACACAACTATGTGCATCTTCAAATATTGAAGTTAACCTTCCTAATAGGAACATTTGTCTTAAACTGACAGCCACACACACAGACCTAAAAGGAAAGTTAAGCATACTAAGATGCATGGCAGAGCTTGTGCTTCTAAGTGTTGTCTTGTTACTCTCACAGAATGGAAAAACACTTGATTGCTTTCAGAAAACATAAAAAAATGGGAATTGTGGGTCCAGTACATACAGGGGTGGAGTGAAGTCTAAAAGAAGGCAGGACTTGCATGAGCTATGTAATGTTTGACTAAAAATGATTGGTAGATTATAACTGATGGTTTGCAACTGGGAGTGTGTCAGTATGGTTTGTGTAGTAAAATGCTTGCAACTAGGATTGTGTCTGTGTGGTTTGTTTTCATCTCTATAAATGTATGATTTGGTTCTGCCATATGTGATGATTTTAATAAAGATGCTTCTTGTGTAAAAAAAAGAGGCAGGAATTGAATAATTTATGTAATGTTGCTTAGGTTATATGATATATAGCAATATATGTGAAGCGTAATGTTTGTTAATTGTTAGCTTAACAGTTTGATTTACTTTTATGCAAATGTAAATGTGCCTGTGTCCCAAGTGATAATTAAAGGTGCTTAAACAAAAGTCTCCTAGGCATTGATAGAAACCTATTGAAAGAAAGAAGCATTCTGTTTTTATTGCTCTTTATCAGATTGTCTCCATGGAGACATGAGAACCAGATAATAGTTGCTTCTACAAGCATTTATTTGCTTGAGGAAAGCTTTATTATATTCAGTGTTCTTTATTTTTTTGCTTTCTTATAAAACTTGTTGCTAGATTAAGCCAAGGGCCTTAATCCATTCATTCCCTTTGCAAGAATGAGAAAAAGCATATCCGTGTTTCTTGCATCATAGTCTTTTAACCAGACTTTTTTTCCTGCATTTCTTAAAACTGAACAAGGAGAAAAAAAAGAAAAAAAAAACAGGGGTACCTGTTATTAGTATCCCAGTTGCACTTGCAAATAAATTGAGATCTTTACTTTATAGCATGCAGATTATATCATGCACTAAACTACTACTGGTAAGAAACAAAAAAATGTTTTTACTTGCAGTTAACTCTCTCCCTCCAGTTCCCCTCTCCTAATTGTTCCATCAAAAAATATGACATGAAGTAGGGCATATGCTTTAAAGACTCCCTACATGTTTAACAAAATCAAAGTCCAATGTTTCCAGGTTTCTTTTTTTTTCTGTCATGTATCACAAATATAATTAATGTTTTGTAATCCCACACTTGTCAATTTTCTCCATCTCCCGGATCCAGCCTCTCCTTCATTTCCAACATATTCTCGGTGCTTCTAGTAAACTCTTCTGTTTTTTTTTCTGTCTCTAAAGCATTTTCTGTTGAAACATTGGAAAATGTTTCACTGGCACAGTCTCTCTCTGGTCTTTATTACCAGTAGAACAAGAAGCAGAATCTCCTTCTGCTTCACAGCTCTCTTTTTTTTTTTTTTTTGTTGGACAAACTTTTGTATGTCCTCCTTTAGCATATTCTGCATCAAAGAATGATTTTGTCCAGGAAAAAAATATTCTGAAGAAAGCTGGGTAACAGCAGTTTGCATCTCATGCCTGCTTCTAGACATTCCCTAATTAGTGGAATTCATTTACTCCTCCTGCCTGGTGTGCAGTGTGTCATGATGTTTCCACAAACACTGTACTGTCTCCCACTTTTAGTACTTTTTCTTTTTGCCACAGTTTTGTCTGAATCAACTCCTCCTGCTGATAGGATTGTATCTGGCATCTGAGCAGTGCAGTTACTAGCCATTTACTGAAATGTACCAAACAATACAGGTTAACTGACTCTTTCTTCTGAGTTTCTGTTTTCATACTGAAAGAGCTGAAATTAAGCTGTTACTCAATGTGCAGCTATCTAGGAAGTCCCTGTTCTATCACTGTTGGAGCTCCACTTGCAAGTAATATAAGTACTCCCCTTTTCCTTTGTCACAGAAGTTTGACTAACCATCCTGAAAACCTTTCTTTAGGAAATTCACATGCTTATTTGTATCCAGATAGGTCTCCTGTAGCATGTACATTTTTTAATTTAGTTCACTATTTTCTTTTTGTATATATTTGCGAGACCATTTACATTAAAGATAATATAGAAAGTGCTATCATTATGTTAAGAAATTATTATTCCCACTTAAGTAACAGCTTTTTTTTAATGTCTAGTTTAAGCTTTTGTGTTACATGCATACACAAATGCTTGCCAGGTTAAACTTTTATACAGTTGTTTCTTGTAGTATCTATTTGAACTTATGTCACATCTTACAAAACTTTTTGTTGTATTGAAACCCTCAAAAAAAAAAAACACTTCCCCCAGAACATCCCTAAAGTCTATTAACTTGATAGTAACATACACAACTACGTACATCTTCAAATATTTAAGTTTAACCCTCCTAATAGGAACAGTTGTCAGACTGACGGCCACACTTACAGACTTGCATTAACGTATAAGGAAGGTTATCCACTACGATGCATGGTACAGCCTGTGCTTCTACTAAGTGCTTTCTGTTGTTGTCTTGTCTTTGTTCCTCTCCTGTAATGGGAAAACACATTAATGCTTTTAGAAAACATTATCTCCTAGCCACTGAAAAAAAGCAATTGAAAGAAGTAGTCTGCTTTTATTGCTCCTTATCAGATTTTCTCTATGAAGACATGAGAACCAGATACACAGTTGTCTACAAGCAGTCATTTATTTGCTAGAAGAAAACTTTTTATTATATTCCGTGTTCTCTTTTATTTATTTGCTTCTCCTTAAAACTAGATCAAGCCAAGGGCATTAATCTTGTCATTCCCTTATACAAGAGTAAAAAAAGCACATCAGTTTTCTTGTGTCCTGCTGTTTTGACCAGGCTCTTATTAACACTGAGCAATGAGAAAGAAAGAAAAGAAGAAGAAAAAAACAGGGATGCCTGTTTACTTTGGTATCCCCTATTCTCAAAAATAACTGAGACAACTTTACTTTGTAGCATGCAGATTGTCATGCATTATAAAAAATACTACTGTTAAGAACAACATTTTGTTTTACTTAGTTAACTGTTTCATTCCTCTTGCCCTTTTCTAAATGTTCTTCCAAACGTTATGTATGACATGAAGTAGGGCATATAGATTGGAGTCCCCTACATGTTTAACATAGTCAAAATACAATATTTCCAGGTTTTCTTTTTATGTCATGTTTTATAAATGTAATAAATGCTTTGTAATTCCACATTTGTTTTTCTGAGTTGCTTGTTTTCTTTCTGATATCCATCTCCAAAATCCAGTCTCTGCTTCATTTCCAACATATTTCCAGTTGTTCTGGTCAACTCTTGCCCTCCTTTCTGTCTTGCAATAATTTTCCTTTGAAACTTTGGAAAAGGTTTCACTGGCAGTGTCTCTCTATGGGCTTTCTTACCAGAAGAACAAGAATCAGGATATTCTGTTTCATAGCTCACTTTTTGTTGGACACACTTTTGTATTTCCTCTTTTGCATGTTCTGCATCAAAAAATGATTTTGACCCACCAGGAAAGTACATTTTGAAAATAGGTGGATACAGCAGTGTGAATCTTGTGCCTGCTTCTTGACTTTCCCTGATTTAGTGAAATTCCTCTTCTGCCTGGTGTAAAGTGAAGTAATCATTTTCCACAAACACTGTACAGTCTCCCACTTTTAGTCCTTTGTCCTTCTTGCCACAGTTTTGTCAGAATCAAGTCTTTCTGCTGGTAGAATTGCATCTTTAGTATTAAAGGTCTGGGTTGCTTGCTCATGGCCCGGTTTGGAGCATACATACAATGTGCCCTTTCAGTTAACTGCTACTGTGGAATACCAGTCCAGTTGCTTATTTGTGCCTTCATAAAAAAAAATAATACAATCTGTTCCTTCCAGTTTCTCTGGTACACCAGAAAATCTCAAGTTTTCTTTACGCGCTCTGTCCTCTAATTCCATTATTTTTTTGAAGCATCTCTTCTTGAGTGGTCTCATTCAGCCAGCCTCCTCCTCATTTCAACCTCTGATTTTTTTTTTTTTTTTTTTTTTTTTTTTGCAGTTTTATCGGCTCATATGAATATCTGTTTAAAGCTTCTTCCATTTTTCCAGCCTTTTGTTATTTGGGTTGATGCACTCCTTTAGTGTTTTGTTTAATCAGCTCTAAGTACATTTGACTTGTAGGTTACTGGAAGTCATGTCTTGCACCAAAGCTGGAGCTTGCACTGGTTTTTGCTTAACAGCTGGGCTGCAGAATTCTTCCCAGTCAATGTTTTTTTCCTCACCTTTTGTGAACGATTTTCTTTCAGGTTCTCTTTAATTTTAATTTTTGCTGGCATCCAGGCAGTGCATTTACTGGCCAGTTACTGAAATCTAACCAAAGAAGCAAGTTCAATGCCTCTCTTTTCTGAGTTTCTGTTTTCACACTTGGAGAGCTGAAATTAAGCTGTTTCTCCATGTGCAGCTATCTTGGAAGTCCTATCTGTGGATCACTTTGATCAAGAGTGGTATAAACTGTTGATAATTTCTGACCTCCCTGTGGCCTTAACTTCAGAGCTGTATATATTTTTTATTTTAAGTTTTTACTTCAAGCTAACCTTTAGTGGATGCCATCCGTAAAGACCTTTTGTGCGACCTTTTATCTGCCTGGAAGAGTGAATACAGGTGGATTGGTAGTTGGAGCTGTTTTCAGTACTGCATTGTACCCCAGTGGGCTATGGCCAGTACTTAAGCAGGGCATAAATGTATGTACAGCTGTGTCTTCCAGCTTGGCAGGTCTTCCATTTCCAGTGCTACAGTAATTGTGAGTCGTGCCCCCCCCCCCCCAAACACATTCATAGGAAGGCAGCCAAGCGATCTACCTGCTGGCTGAAGTCTTTGGTATCTATGCTTTTATGTAGACCTTGATTATTTGTGATAAGGCTAGTTGCTCTGTTATTGGTCTAATCTCTTCTTTTACTTCTTCTTCTCCACCAACACCACGGATCACCTGCCAGCTCATGATTGGCAGTGGAATTTTTACAGTGTCGAGTTGCCAGCCCGGCGCCCAACCTTCCACTGAAGGCTCACACTCATGCCTAGGGCCAATTTAGAATATGCAATCCGCCTACAGCATGTCTTTGGAATGTGAGAGGAAACCCACGCAACCACAGGGAGGACATGCAGTCTCTACACAGAAGGCACCCCAGCCGGGGATTGAACCGGAGAACCTCTTGCTGTGAGGTGGCAACACTAACTGCTGCACCACCGTGGCTGCCCATGTCAAAAGCAAACTACTCCTCACATTTTCCTAAGTTTTGTGCGCCATTAATGTAATTTGCAAACATGGGTTGCTGGAAAGAAAACTTTACCTATACAAAGTCAGACTGACTATCACCCAGATTGCTAGCCTCATTGGAAGCCCTCTAAGGTGGATTGGTGGCTGGCCTGCTGTTAACCTGTAAAGTTTAAGCTCCATTCACTTATACTGACTTGAAGAGCAGCTTTTTGATTGTTTATTGAAGGCATACTACTTTAAAGTTTACTGTACTGTTTATTTCAGGGATTAAAGGAAAACTCCACCCTTTCATACAGTTTAACTCAAATGTTAGGTTTCTTTTCTCCCAACAATATGGTTCCAGCATTGTGTATGTACCAGAAACCTGATTGTAGTTTTTAAAACTTTTATTTCCTTGCATTGGAGTCAAAGGAAGGGAAAGCCCACCTACTTTTTTTAAACTCTGCTTCATGTACTTTGCAGAGAAATTTGTCTCTACCTACATGACATCATAAGACGCAGTTAAATCTGTAGTTTACCCCGTCAGGTACTGCTGTCAATCTTAGATGGGTAATTAATCCTGCTAATGTCAAGAACACAGCAGCTGATATAAAAAAGACCGAAAGCTGTGGAATTGTTTCCACTGATTTTATTACAGAGGGGAGGAGAAGGGGTTGGGAGGGTGGCTTAATGGTTAAGGTGTTTACCTTACAAACACAAAGTGCAAGGTTTGTGTGCTACACGAACTCAATGAGGAACTAAACCCACACATAAGGCTGCTGTTTAATCTTAGCCTTACCACAGGATACGTACCCAAAGAGTGGCGTACGGCAACTGTGGTCCCACTTCACAAAGGCGGTGCTTCTACGGACCCTGGTAATTACCGCCCCATAAGCTTAACAAGCCTGGTCTGCAAAGCTATGGAGAGGATCATAATGGAACTCATAAATAAAGACATAGGGGACCTACAGACATTGGATCCTACCCAATTCGGCTTTGTCAAGGGCAGATCATGCCTCTTGAACATGGTCGACTTTTTTGAAACAGTCACTAAGGCCATTGATGAGGGTAAGGCAGTTCACACAGCCTACCTTGATCTTGCAAAAGCTTTCGACACAATACCCCACTCGGGTATCATAGAAAAGCTCACCAGCTTAAATGTAAACCCATATGTCACAAGATGGGTTGCAAACTGGCTCAAGGACAGAACCCACAGGGTTAGAGTTGCTGGTGCCATGTCAGACTCCAAGCCGGTCACAAGCGGTGTCCCACAGGGCTCAGTCCTGGGCCCCCTCTTGTTTGGCATCTACTTTTCAGAAGTGCAGGCAAACATAGGAGGATTGTGGCTGACAAAGTTTGCAGATGACCGCAAACTAGGCGCCATAGTTGAAAATCCATCAGAGACAGATATCCTTCAGAGAGGTCTCATAGAAACGGATAACTGGTGCCAGAGCCATGGCCTTAAGCTAAACGCCAAAAAATGTATAGTCATACCCTTTGGTAAAAACAAGGTAACCCCACGTTACCACATAGGTGGCAATCCATTAAGCACAGAAGAGGTTATCAGGGACCTGGGGACCCAAGTTGACAGTAACCTTTCTTTTGACACTCACATTGCCAAAGTGGTTAGGAGGACCTTCTACATTGCCCACCTGATTATGAAGGGATTCACATCCAGATCAAGGGAGGTCATTGTTCCCCTGTACTCTTCACTTATCAGACCAATGATTGAGTACAATGCCCCATTTGGAATGTATCTTACCAGACACCTGCAGCAATTGGAAAGCCCCCAAAAGTTCCTCACCAAAAGGATAAAGGGGCTCAAAAATATGCCATATGCTGCCCGACTGAAGAAACTCCAGCTCTATTCAGTCGCATACCATCTGCTCAGAGGTGACCTGTGCCTGACATACAAGGCCATGTCCAACCTGGAATTAATGGACATGCTCCACCTCAAAAAATCCAAATCCACCAGAGCCACAAGAGCAAGAGACTTAAACCTCAACACGGATATAAATAGGACATGCTGGAGGGGACAGATTCATCACCCAGAGACTCCCTATGCTGTGGAACAGAATCCCGGTCCATGTGAGACAGAGCACCTCGCTGGCTCTGTTCAAGAGGAATCTTGACCAGTGGATGGGAGATCGTAGGTTTACCCCGGGGATCATCTCTGTATCACTGCTGGACAGAGGCACGGCAAACTAATGGGTATAGTATTTCAACCTAAGGAGTGGTGAAAGCCACACAACTCTGGCTAGGCTTATAAATGCCCTAGGGCAGATAGCCTAGTATGAACCTATGAACAAGGGATAATTGGTTAGGCTTACAATGGCTCACAAGGGCAGTTAGCCTAGTACTAATCTATGAATCTATTAACACTCCCCTTTCATAGCAAAACAAAGGAATTAGATCAGTCGGGGGTTTAAAGGCAATTGTCAACTTTTCTGACAAATTTACATAAGCAGCAGCTTAGTATTGAAATTCTAAGCTTTAAATGTTATTTATAATAGTTCCTGTTAAGATAACTTAAATGTAGTATCAAAGATTTCTGTGACATGTAGCGAAAAGTCAGAAAATACTTTTTTTTTTTTCTTGTAAAGTATAAATGCATTTACCATTTGCAAGCCCCCCTGCATGCACGCACACACACACACACACACACACACACACACACACACACACACACACACACACGCCAGAACTGCAGAAAGAGAGTCAGGTGGCAACACTATCAAATAGGTGCACTGATACTGTTCATAAAAAAAGGTATTTTATGCTTTGTGTGACATCCTTCCAGATAGGGATGATATCTGGTACATGCAGACCCATTGTAAGAGATTCCCACTGACTTTGAGTCAGTCCTTGCATTGTCAGAGAGCAGCCATAATATACAGCTGAAGTTACTTTAACATACATTTATTATGTGCCCTTGCATTAAGAACACTCAGAAAAGGAGATCAGAAGTACTTAACTGTGTTTAAATGCATGCATACACACACACACGCGTGCGCTTTTGTACACATCTACTTTATATACATACACATATACAAAAACACGCACTATATGTTTGTGTGTGTGTGCAATATGTGTGCATACAGTGAATTATTTATAATAAACATAGTATAGTTAAGCATTATTAATATGTACATTCTAGTAAATGTTGCTTAGTGATTTACTGGGTCACTGTCGCACATTGGCTACGTGTTCCACATGCAATCTTGGTCAATGCTTTCTGTCAGTATTTTTTTTTTGGTTTGTATTGATAAGTGCATTTAATTTATTATCTTTGCCAGTGTAGCTTATGTTGTGGCTGAAAAGGGTCCTGGGACCAATTCACATTTCTGGTTACCAAAGTATAAATAAATATGAAATAGAAAAAAAGGAGGGGGAACATGACAGAAATAATTGAGGAACTAGTAAAGCACATTTTAAGTCTGCAACATTCATGAGAGAAATCCTCCCACTGAAGGCATTGGGAAATAGCAGACAGACTTAAGTTTAGAGTCCTACTACTTGTTACTTGTAAATGTACAGCAAGGATTATTTACTGCAGTGAGAGTTTTCACACCTTAGCATGAGAGTATGGGGAAGGGTTTATCAAGTTTGTTAGGACTACAAAAGACTCCTCTTACAAAAAAAACTGTTTATCTGCTTTCTTTTGCTGCAAGTAGCTAACAGCTATTTATAGCATAGAACAACTCTGGCAGACAGATAAATAAGGTACAGTCAGGTAAACGGAGAAGCAGCTCTTTTACAGAAGGTGTGTTTAGATGACAGTGCTTCACAGTCCTGCCACTATATTTTAATGGCATGAGAAAACAGCACCACTTCCTTATGTCTGGCATGAGTCATATAAAGAGGACTTTAAATGTATTCTGGGAAGAAGGAAGGAAAGCAAGAAAACAAGATCACATTACCAAGGCAGGCCCCATCTGCTATTTTGAGAGAAACACATTAAAATTGTAAAAGAAGCACTTGGAGTGGTTTTGAGGCATTAAAATAGCTCAAAAACAAAGATACAATGAAAAAAAAATGTTGTTTGCGTTCTAAGGTGGAGTTTTCCTTTAACAGTCCTCAGTGCTAAGCCCAATCATAAAGATCAGATTATAGTATTCATATACCACTGAGGGTATATTGATTGGCCAGAGGTGCCATGCACAGATTTCTGTTACTCAGTGATTGTCTTTTGAAACTATAGTGCATGGTAGGATATGTATGCAGATTTTTTAAGTTTCTGTGGCAGTTTTATTTGCAGTAAATTAGACCTTATCAGCAGTTTGGGGAGAATCTATGCAGTTGTCTTTCAAGTGCAGTAACCTTAAGATAAGTCACTTGCTTTGCTGTTCTCACAAAGTTGTTTGCTGGCTTGCATTGTCTTCATTTTAGATGATTCGGACAGAAATTATTTGCAGATATAACATCTGGCAAGGAGACTAAACACAAGTCAGAAAAACGTATTTAAACTGGGTTTTGTGGTGTTTATTTTAAAATGGGAAGTTGCTACATTACACGAGAGAGGAAGTTAATGGTATTTCACTGCTCAACAAGGAATATCAAACAAACATACAAGTTGTCAGTGCTTAATGTTTTCCTTTATGGAAAGTAGCCAGAATTACTGACTTAAAGTTAGAAGTCAGTAGTACAAAAGGCAAAGTAAATAAAATGTCATTATAGGTACATAGGTGTTTACTAGGCCAATGACCAGAAGGGCATTTTTAAGCCTAGCCATGCATCCCAAATCTCTGACAAGTTCAGATACCCTTGATACATGTAAGCATGGGCCTGGGAGATGAACTATTTACAGGTTACCTGTGTCCATTCGAGACATAGGTGCAAAATCAGGGATTAATTTCTAGTTTCCCATCCAGTTGTCCCAAGTTGCACTTTTAATTGGGTTAGGGAGGAGCTCTGCTTCATATGGATGGGGAGCCTGTTCTATTGACAGGGTAGTCTGTGAGATACATGCCTATTTCGGCTGCAGATCCCATTTATATCACAGGCAAAGTTTTTAAGTCTTTAGAGCAGGTAATTCTGGTGCTGTTTGTGCAACATAGAAGGATTTCTTCACCACTGTAGACACGTGATGATCAAAGGCTAGATTATTATCTGTGTCCCCAAGTCCCTGACTACTGGGTCAGCTCTAAGGGGTGTGTTGTCAGCATGATGGATACCAGGGATGATGACTTCCCAAAGGATACTGTTACGCATTTCTTGACATTTAGTTTTGGTCCATGGCTCTGACACCACTTGTCTGTCTGCGTCGGCCCCTCCTGGAGAACATTTGTGTCAGTGTGAGATTCAGTAACGGCTCCTAATTTGCAGTCATCTGCAAATTTAGTCAACCAGAGACCACTGACATTGACTTCTGAGAAGTAAATGCCAAAAAGGAGCGGTTGAAGGACTTATCCCTGAGGGACTCCACGTATGACTGGTCTCTCTTTATAGTTGGACTCTCCAGTTCCTGGGTTCTGTCTGTAAGTCAGTTGGCTATCCACCGGGTGACATGCAGGTTTGTACCTAACCTCTTGAGTTTTTCAACCATGCCCGAGTGGGGTATTGTCAAATGCCTAAGCCAGGTCAAGGTAGGCAGTGTGAAGGATTTTGCCCTCGACGAAGCCAAACAGGGTTGGGTCCAGTGTCTGGAGGTTTGCTACATCTTTGTTGATCATCTCCATGGTGATTCTCTCCAAGGCTTTACATATAAGACTGGTGAGACTTGTGGGTCTGTAGATGGCCTACCTTTATGTAGAGGGATGACTGTTGCCTTTCTCCATTCATGAGGCACAAAGCCTGTTTGGAGGCTACAGTTAAACAGTAATTCTATAGGCCCTGGTAGATTGTTTCATGCTTTTTAGAAGGCATCCTGGGATATTGTCTGGGCCCACTGATGCAGTGTTCTTGGTCTTGGAGCATTAAGGAGGTGTTCCGAAGTGATAGTAGGGGGAGTTATATTTGATTATATTTCCTGAGGGAAGGTTGGGGGGTAAATTTGGAGCTGAATTTCAGCCAGGAGGTTGCTATATCTTCTGGCTCAATACAGGTGGCTCCATTTACAGTGAGCTCTGCACACAGTTGTGTATTGCCTTTGAGATTGCAGACATAGCTAAGGAATGCTTTATGGTTGTCCTTGGCCTGGGAGGACAAACTTACCTCAAATTTGGCTTTGGTTGACTTTTTGTCCTCTGAGTTGTTTGTTTAGTTTGAGTGCTTTTGTCCTGCTGGGTGCTGTACTTCCTAATTTTTGCCATGAGTTTAGGTCTTTAGCCTTCTCTCCTACTTGGAGAGTCACTACCTAGGTGTCTGATTTCAGAAAGTTATCCTGTCATTGCTGTTACTGGGGATAGTAGACTTCCCCCACCCTCTTCCCACATGGCTGCATAAATGGTTCACTATCTAAATCGAACAGTTCTAGTTTTCAGAAACTGAAGATAGTTAAGTAACCATACAGGAAACATTTAACAAGATAGTTCCACCGGCAATCCTACCCTAGAATGTCTGAAAAAAAAATAGTACATTGGACAGTTACTACACAAGGCTTTTTTTTTTGTTTTGTTTTGTTTTTTTTTAATATGTTTTGACTGGGTCAATGCCGCTAGACCAATGTATCTTTCCAAGGGAGACCCTGAGGTAGTATGTATTCATACTAGTTAAGGAAAATTTGGACAGGGCACCAGAGAATTTCCCCTACTCTTTTCTGTAAGTGCCGTGGGATATGTCCACATGAGCTGCCACAAACTCTGACAGATGGGGCCTTTGTTTAATGTGTCATCTGAAAGATGGATAAAGCAGTCTTAGATTGGACTGATGTCCTCCAAGGCAAATGAGCAGTTGCATGTTGAATTTGCGTGAAAAAAAAAATGTTTCTATCCATTTAAAAAAAGTTTATTTTTTTAACCTTTCCTCTCTGCTGACCATCAGCCCCTGTGACCTGTTTAACTCATTTGATCCTCATGAAGGTGAGTACCATTACCAACCCATTTGTTTCCCCATGAAGTGAAAGCCACTTATGAAGCTTTCATCCAAGCAGTCATCAGGGCCCCCCCACTACCCAGGAGATCCCGCAGCCCCTTCAACAGCTTCTGAGGATGCATAGCTACCAGCTGTTGGGGAAGAGTTCACAAACGTTTCATTTGGCTGTGCCATGGCAGCATATTCCTCAGCCTGGACTCTGCTGGCTACACCACCCACGGCTCCTACTGGATCACGCACAGACAGCAAACTAAGCCACCTTTCTCTTCCACTAATTCTGTTCTTCTGTACTGCTCCTTCCAGCTCCTGTGCCCACTAATTGAACAAGGGACATCTGGGATAAAGTTAGGGCTTTATCCCACCGTGCCACTGGAGTGGGGGAAGAGATCATTTTAAAACCTATATACATGCTCCTTTTAGGCTTGAACTCACAACATGATATGCTTTGGTTAATTTTTATTCTGAAGACAAACACAAATTACACTTTTATTATCTGCCTAGTGTATAAATCTTGCTGTTTGTGAATTCCAAAAGGCCAAGGCCATTCTGCCACAAATTTGACCCTAAATTCAAATGTCACAACCTCAAGATGTATGAACGTTTCAGGAAAATAACCCTTAGATTTTTCCAATTTTATTGTATATTGGACAGCCTAACAGCATTTAAGAAAAATCAGACAACAGAGTCGCGCATACATGCATGCCTATCAGAGCAAGTAAAGTATAAAAATAATACAAGAATCACAAGTAACTATGTTAGGCTACCTTTTTCTGATTTTCAGTATGGGAGGGAGGTGATGCCTCGTAGCAGTGGTTGATATTGGTATTGCTTAGGATAAAGGACTTTTGTGATCAGTCTGCCAACTTCTAGTGATTGTGTAGGCTTATTGGTGGAGACATCCCAGAAACAAATTGACAGTTTTTAGTAACTAGTGCAACAAATGTAGATATTGGGTTACAGACTTGGGCTGTGGTTTTAGTTGCAGAGGTAATGGAACAGCTGTATGTGGAATCTGAATGTTATGTCACAAGTCCCAATGATGCTTACCTTTTTTACTGTAATGGCATTTCAGGTGTGGAAATCATCTCTTGTACGGGCAAAGAAATGGTGATTTTCATTCTTATTGATTTATAGTCAGTAAATAAATACAAAAATCAGTTATTTGCCAAGAAAATCTGACACAGCACCGGTGCTCTTTTTCGGTGAACAGTATTTACAATAACAAATTTTTATAATGCAGTTTCAGTGAATACACAGCATAGTAGCCAGTATAACAAAATTTGTATTGATATATACAAGTCTTTTGTACCGAGACTTTACAGGTAGAAAAGTGGTATAAGACTGGTAGGAAGCAGTTTAAGAAATACAACAGAGTGAGGTATTAAGGGAGAGAAGAAAGTCTGAGTGTTAAATGAGAATTAGTGATGGAAAAGTAATTTTGTTGTGTTTAATTAGAAGTAGGTGTATTAGAAGGGAATAAGCAGGTTAAGTGATTTAGTGCTGTAAATAGAGATATAAGAGAGGTGATGGGTGTTAGAACTACGTCCCAGATGAGGAGTAGGGACAAAGCCACAAGGCAGAGAGGAGGTGGTCTTGTAATGGTTTGAAAAGATGATGTGTGATATACCTGACTGATATAGGAATTTTATTCCAAGCGCTAGCTACACTATTGGAATAGAGACTTACCCCAGCAATCCTTTGTGGTTTGTAGATGGTAAGCAGTTGTTTGTTATGTGACCGAAGGGTAAGATTTGGAAGATAGTATAGGAATAAGGGTACAGTTTGGAGGATAGTAGTATAGGAGTAGGGGTCAAATTGTTGCACAGGAAGATTGGGTATGGATGATTATATGGGTTAAGGTTAGCTGCTTATAAGATAGGTGGTGAGGAAGCTTGAGACAGTTAAGTAAATTTAGTGGTAAACAGTGGTGGATCTAGTATTGTTGCAAGCGAATCTGGCGACTTTTGTTCTAGCACTGTTTGTTTAAAACTAAGTAAGGCTTGTAGGCTTGTCATAAGAGGGGTTCCATATAGAAGAGAGGGTAAGTGATGGCTAGAGTTACCTTGGCAGAGCCTGTCAGGAATTTTTTTACTGTATGTAGGGTGCCTAGTTTTTAATGGGTTTTCTTTAATGCTATTGTGGATATGTAAATTGAACTTACGATTGTCATTGTTTTGTCATGCCGGGTAGTTTTGCATGTGGGGTAATTTCAATCATGGCATTAATTAAGGAAGAAATGTTTAAGTTGTTTTGTATTTAGTAGCAGATGATTATACCATAGCCAGCTTTCAACAGAGTTGGCTTCTTGAGTAATTCTCCGAAGATGGGTTAGGCTGTCAAAACTGCACATGGGGTAGAATCATTAGCATAACACATGAGGGGAATCTTGCTGAGAAGATTTATTTAAATTGTTAGTGATTTAAATTAGAGTAGAGGGTCGAGAATGAAGCCCTGTGGCACACAAGGATTGACAGGAAGGAAAGGAGAAAAAAATGGTGAATCATTTAATATACTGGTTACCTGTTGGTTAAGTAGTAGTTAAGCCATAGTGTGGGTTGTGATAGCTCGAGAGAAGTGTGTTGGTAGAGTTTTGGTGAGAGACTAGATCAAAAGCTTTAGAGAGATCGAGGAATACAGAGGAAACAAGTTTGCCTTCATCTCTGGCTTTAATAGTATCTATGAAACTTAAAACCATAGTAATGTTATGAGGGGTCTAAAACTATGCTGTGTGTGGGGGTGGGTCAGGAACTTTTCTTGGAGTATGTTTAAGAAGTTGCTTGTGAATACACTTCTCCAAAAGTTTTGACAAAGGGGATAATATGGGGTAGACTCCAAAGAATTTTTTCTTGGGTAGACAGCAAATGTTGGAGGTGTGATGGGGAAGAAAGATGCAACTGGAAACATATTTTCTGGAAGTGTAATGATTCATCTCACTTTAAAGATTCCCTGCAGACTGCTCTATTAGAGATGCTGGGTGAGCAAATTCGTGCAACTAAGGAAATTATTTTTTGCGCTATGATACAGAATTGGAATTGCTTAGCCAGGTTAAGGCCTTGCTGAGTTCAATTATGGTGGCTGCCAAAAAAGCAATTACTAAGAAATGGAAACAAGTCTAAACCAACTTTATTACAAGTATAGTAACAGAGGTAAAACAGCTGGAATTGGGATCTTTAGAAAAGGGTAGGAGCAAATTACATAGGAAAAGTGAGAATTGTGGGAACGATATGTGTAGAGAAGGAACAAGGTTTAAAAGAAGGCAGGATTTGAATGAGCTATGTAATTGACAGTGGATGATTATAAGTGGTGTGTGATATTTCCAACTACAGTTATGTCACAATGTTTTGTGATGTATAATATTTGCAACTAAAATTGTCAGTATGGTTTGTTTTTATTTATATTAATGTATGATTGCCTATATCATACGTGATTTAATAGAGATGTTTCTCCTTATAAAAAGGGGGGATAATACGGTGATAGATATGAAATTTGGTTATATCAAATGAGGTTCCTCCTTTATAAAGGGCAGTGATGATTTTTTTCCATAGAGAAGGAACATGTAATTAAGAGCTCTTGTAATTGTGACTTTCAGCTTTTCCCGGTTAGGGGTCGCCACAGCGGAACTCCGGTCCGCTAATGATTGTCAGTTGATTTTTACGTACCGAGTTGCCAGCCCTGATGCACAACCTTCAATGAAGGTACTCCCATTCACACATGTCTCCATGCAGAAGACGCTCTGAGAGTCGAACCGGACAGCGTCTTACTGTGAGGCGACAACGCTACCGCTATCAAGGAATTATAAAAGACGTGGGATAGGTTGCAGAACTGGCACAGCTCTTACTGAAGGAGAACAGGGATTCAGTTTAAGAAGACGTAGTTTGATGTAGGGGGTTGGGATGGGTTTTAGTGTGAAATAAGGGGCGTTTGCTGTTTGAGGAGAAGGCATGTCTGGATTGTTGGGAGGAAAAGCTTTTAGTAAGGGATTTAATTTCTGTAAAATGTGTGTTTAAACTGAGCAGCTGTTTTTTAAAGTGAGTTGTTATTTGGGGCAAGATTAGGAGAGATGGTTGTTCCAGAGTGGAGTATGTTATTAACGGAAACCTAGAATGTTTAGGGTTGAAAGACTGATTTAGTAAGGTGTTGCTGAAGTAGATTTTCTTGTCTGCGATAGTCTGTCTTTTAGTACAGTTATGTAGTTCTTTTAAAGTGTTGTAGGTTTTCGGGAGATCTGTATTTAGTCTTCCGTTTTTTCCAAGCTCTGTCTCTTTCATGTTTGTTGTGAACTGAACCAAAGACTTTTGTGTTAATTTAGCTCTGAATGTAATAATGTAATCTGAAAGGCAAAACTTGGTTTGTCTTCACTGTTTTTAAATACAGCTACTGGCTTCAGCTCCTTTCTTATACATACTGACCCAATGGAGTTTGCCCTATCCGAAATGGTGTACCTCCTTCCACATTGATAAAGTTGTATAAATATTTTGGCCAGTTTGCTCTTAAGAGGCATACACTGCCCCAGTAAGTCACACAAACTATTTTTCAACCGTGAGTATGTAAAATGTGCTTTGCTTTCATACAGAGCCTGCCCCCAAAGAAGATGTCCGCATTCTGTGTGCTTCTGTTGTCTCACTGAGAAGAACATGAAAAGCATTTTGACCATAGTATCATTTCATTTTGTGATTGTACTGTACACCTAATAACCAGCATCAATAATCATTCAACAGTGTATAACTGCCCTGTGCTTTCACAAGTAGCATGCCTTTTCATCCCTGCCTCCAAAAGATAGCCAACTTTTGTGTACACCTGTGATATTTGATTGTAAGGAAAATGAAAGCAATAATGGTCACAGTAGTTTATTTCTTCTTGTTGCCCGGGATGCATACAAATTGCCCCTCTGGTATCAATAATAATTTCACACGGCTTGTGTAACCACCGTCTTCTTTTATACCTGTACTTAGTCTGTCGCCTGAAAAAGTAGCCACTTTCTTTCCAAATTGCACATCCCAAAAGTGTACAGAAAGTGAAAGGCATTGTGGTCTTAGTATTGCATTTTCAGCTTGTTGCTCATAGTGTCCCTACTCAAGCCATATCAGTGATCATTCAGTAGTAATTGACTGCCCTTTGCTTTCTCACATAGCCTTACTCTCCCTACTCCTTCAAAGACGGCCACCTTCTTCTGCATCCCTCTGATGTTAAATCTTAATGAAAGTGAAAGAATATGTCCACAGTAATATATTTCAGCCTCCTACACTTGGTCATATATCCACTGTCCCCACTCCCACTAAGCTGTAGCAATGATCACTTTTTACTGTGATTACCTGACAGCCTTTTGCTGCTGTTCATTGACTGCCTCCAAAAGACAGCTGCTTCTGATAATCATTGGCAGTGTAATCCCCAAAAGTGTTAGAAATAAGGACCACATGAGACTTCCAGTATGGTTCTGTGCTGATTGCAAGCCTAGCCTAGCTGTGGAGCACCAATTGGAGTTTATGCAGTGAATTTAAATTGCAACAACAGTGCCTAGAGAAAACATATTAAGAACTGAAAAATACAGCGAAATAAGTGAGAGATTCAGGCAAAGAATACCACTTAACTTATAAAATTATCTATACCCCATACAACTGCCCAGCTATTAGAACCCTACTCCAATACCGTCTTCCAAATCACCCCCTTTGGTCAAATAATAAACTGCTTACCATCTACAAACTACAAAGGACTGATGGGGTCAGTCTGTAAGTGTAACTTTTCAATACAAAGCTTGTAAATTTACTGTTTGTGGATATCTACTTTTATTATATAACTAGACGAATGAAGGAGGACACACAGTACAGCTAAAAACATGAACTTTTAATAGAAACAGATAAGCAGTTTCACGCCGATTTCAGTGCATCCTCAGATCTTCAAACACAAGTAGAACAAAGCCTATAACATAAAACAAAGAAGCTAATAAAAACAGCACACGACCTCACATGTCAGTACAAGGTACAATGCAACAATGGCTGAGCAGATATATAAAAGCTCTTTCATCTAAAAGGGTGTGTGTGTCTTCTAATGTGGTTTTAAAGGTACAGTTTCATTCAAACCGTACCCTTTATCAGCCCATAACCTAATAATCCATCTTGCCTCATTTTCTTCCATCCTATTCATTACATCACCCAACCACAAAATGTCATGGATAATGTGTAGAACACTAAATACAAAAGAATGTGACGCATCACACTTCTTCGCTAGGGCTTAGCCATTAGACGGGGACATGGAGGACAGGACAGTAAAGGAAGAATGACCAGGATAAAAGGTGTAGTAGTAGGGATTAAGATTACTATAGTTGCAGTAAACATCCCACCATGCACAACGGTAAAAGCTTTGAGAGTGTTATTAGCAGAAATTAGATTCCAGAAGGGATAACTGTATGTATAAGGGACTGGAACATGATGCTGGCAAGAGATTATATAGATAGGGACCAAGAAATGGGACCATAACAAAGGAAGACAAATACTTTAAAAGAAGTACTTAGTCAGTGGGAATGCTGGCTGCAAGGAGAGATTAGTAACTCACAACTTCCAAAACTTTGCAGACAATAGGAGGAGAAAGCAAGAAGATTTATTGAGTCACTAAAAATAGAGGAAATGGAGAGGGCAGGGGGAAGGATGGCCAAAGGGAAAACCTCTGGAAGAGAGAGGCTCCCAGTAGAGAGAGTTATGGGAGTTTAGACAGTGGTGGTAAATGGGTAGGCAAATATGTTTAATAAAATAATGGAGTGTGTTATCACTGTTGTTCATAAAGAGGGGTAAGATCCACTTGTCCCGTCCTCCTTCAAACCCATTTCAGTCTTGGAATTATGAGAATTGGAATTGGGAGTACAGATTGAGAGTGAGAGATGTGGAAAAATACTAAGCCTCCCAAGAAGTGACCAAGGAAATCCTTGCGCAAATATACCCTGAATTGGGGGAGGGGGTGGTTAATGATTACGATAGTCTCCTTATAGACACAAAGAACAGACTCTGATTCTGACCTTGGGTTATTGGCTAGGCTTAAAATAGCCCTTCTGGGCAGTTAGCCTAATATTCATTTGTGAGGGTTGGAATTGGTATAATAGTTAGGGTGTTTAGGTACATGGTGGTTTTTATTCTCACACAAGTTAGCTAGGGTGTATGCAGGAGTGGATGGGAGCTTTTGGAGATATGACGAAGAGAGGAACATGGAAACATGTTTTAGAATTTCAGAAAATTGAATGCCTTTAACAAAAATAAAGCCACAATAAAGACCAAATTCTTAGATTAGGAGATAACACAAACTCTTTTTCACTAGGATATGTAGAGTCAGTGCTAGAGGAAAATAAAAAAAGTAGATGTGGTCGTGACAGTAAGAAAAAATGCAATAATAAGAAAATGGAATGAAAAGAATTGGCATGGGGGAGAATTTATATATAAAATGGTGAAGGTAGAAGAGAAGTTGTAGGAGGGAATGGCATAAATTGGAGGAAGAGAGTGAAGTCTAGAAAGAAAGAGACAGATGGGAGGACATAGGTCAGCTACCAGATGACAAAATACTGAGAGATGAGTCTTCTTTCGGCTGCTCCCGTTAGGGGTTGCCACAATGGATCAACTGTTTCCATTTCTTCCTGTCCTCTGCATCTTGCTCTGTCACACCAACCACCTGCATGTCCTCTCTCACCACATCCATAAACCTTATCTTAGGACTTCTTCTTTTCCTGTTATTTGGCAGCTTCATCCTTAGCATCTTTTTCCGAATATACTCTGCATCCCTCCTCAGTACATATCCAAACCAACGTAATCTTGCATCACTGGCTTTGTCTCCAAACCTTCCAACCTGAGCTGACCCTCTAATATACTTATTCCTAATCCTGTCCATCCTCGTCGCACCCAGTGCAAATCTTAACTTCAGCTCTACCACATCAAGCTCTGACTCTTGCCTTTTTGTCAGTGCCACTGTCTCCAACCCATATAACTTAGCTGGTCTCACTACCCTCTTGTAGACCTTCCCTTTCACTCTTACTGGTACTCGTCTGTCACAAATCACTCCTGACACTCTCTTCTCTACCCACTCCATCCTGCCTGTACTCTTTTCTTCACCTCTCTTCCACACTCACCATTACTCTGAACTGTTGATTCCAAGTATTTAAACTCATCCACCTTCGCGACCTCTACTCCCTGCATCTTCACCATTCTTCTATCCTCCGTCTCATTCACACACACATATTCTGTCTTAGTCCTGCTGACCTTCATTCCTCTTCTCTCTAGAGCATATCTCCACCTCTCCAGGGTCTCCTCCACCTGTTCCCTACTCTCACTACAGATAACAATGTCATCTGCAAACATCGTAGTCCACGGGAACTCCTGTCTGATCTCGTCTGTCAACCTGTCCATCACCATTGCAAATAAGAAAGGGCTCCGATCTGATCCTTGATGTAATCCCACCTCAACCTTAAACGCATCCGTCACTCCCACCGCAGACCTCACCGCCGTCACACTACCCTCGTACATATCCTGTACCACTCTTACATCTTCTTTGACACTCCCGACTTCCTCATACAATACCACAACTCCTTTCTAGGCACCCTGTCATATGCTTTCTCTAAGTCCACAAATACACATTGCAACTCCTCCTGACCTTCTCTGTACTTTCTCCATCAACGTTCTGAGCAAACATCGCATCTGTAGTGCTCTTTCCTGGCATGAAACCATACTGCTGATCACTAATCATCACCTCCCTTCTTAACCTAGCTTCCACTACTTTTTCCCATAACTTCATGCTGTGACTGATCAGTTTAATCCCTTTGTAGTTACTACAGCTCTGCACATCACCCTTCTTAAAAATCGGTACCAAAACACTTTTTCTCCATTCCTCAGGCATCCTCTCACTTTCCAACATTTCATTAAACAATCTAGTTAAAAACTCCACTGCCATTTCACCTAAACATCTCCATGCTTCCACAGGTATGTCATCTGGACCAGCAGCCTTTCCATTGTTCATAGCTATCCTTACTTCCTCCTTGCTAATCCACTGCACTTCATGATTCACTATCTGCACATCATCCAACCTTCTCTCCCCCTCTCATTCTCTTCATTCATCAGCCCCTCAAAGTACTCTTGCCATCTGCTCAACACACACTCCTTGCATGCGAGTACATTTCCCTCATTATCCTTTATCACCCTTACCTGCTGCACATTTTTACTAGCTCGGTCCCTCTGTCTAGCCATTCGGTACAGGTCCTTTTCTCCCTCCTTAGTGCCCAACCTTTCATGCAACTTTTCATACGCCATATCCTTAGCCTTCGCCACTTCTCTCTCTGCCATGCACCTCATCTCCTTATACTCTATCTACTTTCTTCATCTCTCTGACAATCCCACTTCTTCTTCGGCAACCTCTTTCTCTGTATACTGTCCCGTACGTCCTCATTCCAACACCAGGTCTCCTTGTCATCCTCCCTCTTTCCAGATGTTACACCAAGCACCTTTCTAGCCATCTCTCTAGCCATCTCTCTTACTAGCTCTGCTGTAGTTACCCAGCTATTCGGTAACTCTACACTACCACCCACCCAGTGCCTGTCTTAACTCTACCCTGAACTCCACCTCACAATTACCCTCTTTCAGTTTCCACCATTTGATCCTTGGTGCTGCCCTCACACTCATCCTCCTCTTCTTGCTAACCAATGTCATTCTACAAACCACCATCCTATGCTGCCTAACTACACTTTCCCCTGCCACTACTTTACAGTCTCCAAGCTCCTTCAGACTGGCCCTTCTACATAAGATATAATCCACCTGTGTGCATCTTCCTCCACTCTTTTGTATATCACCCTGTGCTCTTCCCTCTTGTTAAAATACGTATTCATTACAGCCATGTCCATCCTTTTCACAAAATCCACTACAATCTGACCTTGTGCATTTCTTTGCTTAACACCATAACTACCCATCACTTCCTCATCCCCTCTGTTCCCTTCACCAGCATGCCCATTGAAATCTGCTCCAATCACCAGTCTCTCACCCTTGGGTACAGGCATCGCCACTTCATCCAACTCGCTTCAAAATTTTTCTTTTTCATCCATCACACAACCAACTTGTGGACCATATGCACTAACAACATTCATCATTACACCATCAATTTCCAGCTTCATAAACATGACTCTCTCAGACTGTCTTTTCAGCTCCAAAACACTCTTAGCATATTGTTCCTTCAGGATAACCCCTATGCCATTTATCCTCCCATCCACACCATGATGAAACAATTTTAACCTGCCTCCGATAGACCTAGCCTTGCTCCCCTTCCATCTAGTCTCTTGCACACAATATACCAACCTTCCTTTGGTCCATCATATCAGCTAGCTCTCTCCCTATACCAGTCATACTGCCAACATTCAAAGTTCTGACCCTCAATGTCACAGTCCTAGCCTTTACTTGCCTTCGGGCATGCCTTCCCCCCTCTTCTCCTTTGGCCAACAGTAGGCCAATTTCTGCCAGCACCCTGTTGGCCAATGAGTAGAAGGATGAAAATGGGAGAAGTGGGACTAGAGAAACTTAGTTGGATCAAGATTCAAACATTTCTTATTAGTAATAGTAATTTTGCATAAAGGAAGTGGAGGGTCTAAATGTATGTAGTTAAGAATGGTTTTAATATAGCTAGGAGATTTAAAGTGACAAAAGACTGCTGGGTATGAAATGGGGGGGGGGGGGCATACCAGGTTGGATTGTTGGGATCCATAAATCAGAGAAGTAAGATGAGTAAGGCTTAAGTGTGCAGGGGGAAATGGGTAACTGGGAGGAAGTGCAAATAACTGAAGTAATAAGGGCTGTATTGTGGGAAAGATGTATTCAATGTTGGTGAGTGAGTAGATTATTGTTGTAAATGTATACCCTGATCTTAGGTCGATCTAGCTGAATAACTGTATGCAAGGTAAACTAAGTATGCAGACACCAGTGTAAACACTGAAAGTGCACCTTGCATAAGTACGGTACACACTTGGTAAACAACCTGGTGGATGTGAAATGTGAGGTAAGAGGTTGACTTTGGGAGGTGGAGATAAGAGCCACAGTGTGTTTTACCATGGTGCTTAAGGCATCCCACCTTCATCCTGATCTCCATACTAAGTGAAAACGACCAAATCCTGCTGTGAACAGTGTGTACTATTGCTGCTGCTCATAAATAAGTGGTTTTCTGCCAGTGCAGTAAAATATAACTGCAAGAGAAAACCATCCCTATAGATGGGAGTATCTGCTGCTTTTGCCAGATTGTAGTCAGATGACTGGAGATTTGATGGCTGTTCGAAACTGTCTTGAGTACTTAGTGTATTTAGTAATGGCACGTAGGTTGGTTTACCGCTGTCTTTTTACATTGTTGGAGGCCTGAAGGTAAGAAGTTGTTCTAACGAATAGCATGGCCTTTTACATTTGTATTCTCTTTCCCAGTTATTTTAATGAGAAGCATGAGGGTAATTAGTTGTATGGTAAAATTATTCTATTAGCCAAATAATTATAGTGTTGATGTCCTGGACAACAGTATTGATACTGTAGTGCAGCATTAGGGAGAGCTTCACTCCTGAATGTACCATCCATTGGATAGGATATTAAGATGGAGCCCCATCAATCTGAGTTGATGGTAGCTCAGGTGGATGTAAAAGATTACAGGGCACTTATTAAAAAGAGTAGGGGAATTTCCTCAGTGTCGTGGTCAAATTTCTCCTTGTCAGAATAAATACTAACTCTGGTGTCCTCTGAAAAGAGTGGGAATGACCCAGGCAACAAAAGCAATCAAACAGATAAATTGTACTTCATACTAGTTTTAAAATTAACTTGGGTTTTAGCCTTTTTTAATGTCTAGGCCTGCATTTCTTTCTTTTCCCACAGTGCCAATATCACCTGTAACCCATTAATTGGTTAAGAGCATAAAATGCGCAGAAGTTGAAGAGGTTAACGACTCCTATGGAAATGCTTGCGGTGTGAAGTGAAAACAGGTTAAAGTTGTCAAAAGTTAAATTACTTATGAACCTATAAACAGAACATGCTGGAGGGATAGATTTATGTCCCAGAGACTTCCCATACTCTGGAACAAACTACCTATCTATATCAAACAAAGCTCCTCATTAGCACTGTTCAAGAAAAATCTTGATGATTGGATGGGAGATAGGAAATTCACCCCGGGGATTACTTCTGTGGCTCTGCTCGACAGTGGCACAGGAAAATAATTTTCTTGGGTGGCGAAAGCCAGGGTACCTTTGGCTAGGCTTATATAGGCCCTAGGACCAATAGCCTAGTACCTACCTATGAACCTACTTCACAAAAAATGGGTAGAAAGGCAATAAAGCAGGACAAATTCTTTGGAACAAAATAAAGACTAGATTAGCAAAATATTAAAAAGATGTTTGTGTTTTTCGGCTTTTCCCACACTACCAAATAAGTGTTTTGAAAAGCCAGTTGGTGAAAATAACTCCTAAACAGACAATATACATTAGATCATTCACACTAGTGTTTTTTTTCCAGAAGTATAGCCCCACATCAAAAACAAGTTAAATATGTTGCTAGATCAAGGGCCCATTTCCAAAAGACTATTCTCTGTGAGACTGACTTTGTTCTGGTGTAACCCTGCCCAGATTCCAGAAGACTTGCTGTCGATTTAAGTGACTTACTCCGATGCAAGACCTAAGTGACTTATTAACAGAGTAAGTTACTTACAGTGAGAGCAGGTGTTTTGGAATCTGACCCCAGATGTGTTGATCACAGTACCAGATTAATGAGGATTTGATATTTTAAAGCAAGATGCTAGATTAGAACCTGTTTTCACATGATTTACAGTTAAAATTATGAAGAGCAATTCCTAATGTTTGGATTCTTCCAGACATTGGGAGTAAAAATATAGCCAATATTCATTTCCTGCAAGGCAAGGTTCACTCTAGTCTACTGTACTACCTTATAGTAAACACCGATATTAGGATTATAAATACAGTGCAAGAGAAAACTCTGAAAATAAATGGGAAAGATGGCTACTTACAGAAATAACAGCATTGCAGATTACCTATGTAGACCTCCATCTGAGTGCAGAAAAGAAAGCATGAGTAATCAGAAAATCTGACCAAGCCAGAGGAAGAAACTGAAAAGGATCCCTACCCTATTCCAGAAGGAAAATCTGTTTTACATGACACAGACAGGATAAGACTGATCTAGATGCCCCCAGTCTTAAATGTGAACTTTGCAAGAATATCACCAGTCTAACATCAGGGAGTTCCATTTTTAAAGGTAGAGAACAGATGATCTCTGCACTTTTTTGTAAAAAAAAAAAATAGGACTTGTATTGGGTGGTATTTTGGTTCTCAACTTGGTGTTAAAATACTTTTAAGCAAGATTTTGTTTTCATAATGTGGACAGGATGATAAAAAGTATGGGGAACAGGTCTGCTGTGCAGGCAGTCCAAAATACCAGTGCACCAATTTCAGAGTTTTTCTAATACAACATCCCATGAAGTGCTGTTGCTTTTTACATTATAAGGAACCACGTTTCAGTGCAGTCTTCAATGTTTTGCTGGTAAATTTAACAGTAGTTCGATCACCTATGTCCACCTGTTGGCTAATGGTTTTAGAGGTTGAGGAATTCTTCTAGGCTTAACAGTCTGATTACTTCGACCAGCTTCACAGCATTGTTGTATGCATTTGTGACAGCTTTGCTGGACTGATGCAGATCCCATTTGTTTGGGGGGGGGGGCTCTAGGGAGATTATAGTAATCCCTGTGCCTTAATACACTGTGGATAGCAGGCTTGTAGGTCACTTTTTTTGCCATTGCTTCTGCGACCTGTTTGCACATTGACACAGTTAGGTTTATTAATTGTAACCGCTTAAATACTAGTCCTGCCCATATTAAATCATTTTTCTACCCTAGCTGCTGTAGAAGGACTTTATTTTATTTGTATACTTGCACATGTTTTGATTACCAAGGTGTCCATCTGTATTGAGGCCCTTTTGCAGTGGTGAGCTGTTCCATGGCCTTTTGTTAAAAATTCATTGTCTAAGCTTTAAGCAGAATCTGTATTAATCGTTACATTTGTAATGTGCCAAGAAAGGGAGAGATCAGGTTGGTTTTGGAATCTCTAAACGTAATTTGGATTTTGTGTGTGTGTATTTGGGGTTTGGATTATTGTTTGTGTGTGCGGCACCAAGAGGTTGAACAGTTGTATTTCCTGCATCTGACAAGTAATGTCTTCCCTCCACAGAATGAAGCTGACAGGACCCTAATTTACATAACTCTTTACATTTCTGAATGCTTAAAGAAACTACAAAAGGTAAGACCATGGACTGTTGCATGTTTTATGTTTTACTGCCTTTTTCTAACAGACCAGCAAAAAAGAAAAGACATTAAGCTTACTGCTTGCCAGAATCATTATATACAAGAAACTGGAGCTCATCCCAGAATTTACATGGGCAGAGGGTGCTGGCAGGCCCAAAGTTTAATAAGCATCTCTATTTTAAAGATCAAATGCCAAGTGTTTTTTATCATGTATTGTTATAAGTATGCGTATTGTCGTGTAAAGTGGGTTTTCTGACTCTAAAAAAATGTAGTTTTAACTTCAGTTACATCAGTGGAGCTGCGCTTAGTAAGTTATGTACCATGTGCTGCGCCACATTCTAGTTGCTCCCTGATTGTGTCCTCTGTCAGCACTTTTCGATCAAAGTCAAAGAAATCTTTGTCTTTCAGAAGTACACCACAGTGTAACTGAACGAAATTGCGATGATATGATATATATATATACATACATATATATATATATATATATATATATATATATATATATATTTGATAAGGTGTCTGTGTGTTTGTGTATATATGTATATATTTGTGTGTGTGATCTATATATATTGTGTGTGTGTATGATATGATGATGTTTTACTGGGGAATGTAATTCAGTACTTTGAGGAATTGAAGGAGGTATCGCTATGTTGGGAAAATGTACTGATATTCTGTAGCATTTTTATTGAACCTTATTACCTATTCCGAGCGTAGCTAAGACTTACCCAGGGACTTGGTGGGGGAACGGAGTCTGGCTGATGATCTCTGGTGCAGCAGCTCTATTGTATGTCTGACCTGGCATTGCCAGCAGGGAACTAGGTCCGACATGGAGGTGGAGCATCATGGCCATAAGGCTATCCTATCGGGAACAGGAGATCTGTAGGATGGTATGGTCATCGTATCTGCATTCTCCCTGTCCAAACTAGCAAGTGAGCTTGCAGGCCATTAGCCTGTCTGGAAAATTAAATCTGTTTTTGAAAACTAACATTGCGAAGCATCCTCACAGGAGTTTTTGCTAATCGGGGTTAGAGCAGTGATCACAAATAACCAATTTCAGTCTCAACCCAGGAATAGATCATACTACATCAAGACCATGCATGTCCCTTGTCCCAGGCTCTCCTTCTGACTACTGAAACAAGCAGTACATCTCTACATATGTATAGAAGGATTCCCTTTGTAAGCTCGAATGTTCATAACACCGAGCTTTAAAAAGTCGATACCACAATGTCGAACATTGTAAAGATTGAAAGTGTAGAATATCGAAGATGTAGAACGTTGAGTGTATGTATGTGAGGTTTGTATTTTAGTTGTAATATAGGAAAATGTTTTCAAGGTGTGATACGAGTTTTTATTGGTAAGGTCTGTGTTATCGGTAGTGTTTTTATGTGTTGAATAGTTTTAGTCTTGTACTCGTAGTGTCACAGTGCGATAATTTTTGTCATAGCATCATGGCAGAGGTTATGTTGGCGGTGTAAGGAAGTGGGTGGCTGTGTGAGAAACGGTAGGGAAATTTTAACTATGTGGGTACTTGTGGAAAGTGTGTGTGAGTGGAAATTGTAGATTTGGGAAGGTGTTTTTTTTCTGTTGAAGAGATTTTGACATGACTAGTGAATTTATATGGTGATCACTTATTTGCCTTTTCTGCACTGTAGTGCGATCTCAGAGTTGGTATATTTATTTTGCAGGGGGTGTGGGGGGCATAGGGGGGGGCTTGTCCCCCCCTTGCAAAAATGTTAAATTATTGTGTTTTATGTTGTGTTTTTTGAGGTGGAGTAGTTGTTGGGGAATGTGTGTTGTACTTTTCGGTGGGTTTGGAGTCAACTTTTGATTTTTTTTTTTGTGTGTGCATTGTTTTCGGCTTCAGTTTTGTGACATTTCAGTGTTTTAAAGTTTTGTTCTTGTGGTCTTGATTTTATGGTGTTTGACACTATGGCAGTTCGAGTATATGAAGTAGATCCTTATAGAACTCCGTACTGCAGCTGGTCTGGTTTCTCACCAGGTATTGCTTGCAGTGGATTCCGGTGTGTAGCTCGCAAGACATTTCCCTGTGAGCTACATCGCCGAAACCAAACTGCTGCAGCAGCACTTTGCCGTAGTGCAATTTGGCTGAAAAGCATAGCCGCTGCAGCTGTAATCTATGAACGGGCAGATACAGCCGTACGGGATGTGTAACGCATTCCTTCTTCTCATTCAAGGAATGCATTTATTTAATTATTTATTTGTTTTAAATAAATGCATTCCTTGAATGAGAAGGAGGAATGCGTTACACATCCCGTATGGCTGTAGCTGCCCGTTCATAGATTACAGCTGCAGCGGCTATGCTTTTCAGCCAAATTGCACTACGGCAAAGTGCTGCTGCAGCCGTTTGGTTTCGGCGATGTAGCTCGCAGGGAAATGTCTTGCGAGCTACATGCCAGAATCCGCTTGCAGTACATAATCCCAAATATAGATGGGGCTGCTGCTTTTTTGCCAAGAAGTTTACTGAATATTTTTCATTGCAGGATTAATCCAGTTGATGTAAAACACAAACATACTTTACTATAGGCTGCTATTGCAGTGATTCACATACCCTGGTATTCTTCCTAAGAATGGTCATCCATGCATAACTATTTACTGCACTGGTATATCTGTTGTTACACTGTCAAACATTATACAGTAGACTCCCTCTTATCCGGCATGCTGGGACCGGACCTTGGGCTGGATAAATGATCGGCTTGTTAATCAGAAAATGCATACAAAATAACATTTATAGGTTATAAATCAGCTAGAATAACATGATTTGTGTTAGGCATTTTTCTAATGAATATGAAGTCTAAAACTAAAATGTCTGTGATTATTTAGCCCAGAGGAGGTGGGAGTGTTCTTCTCTATCTTTTGCTAGGGCTGTGACAGAAATTTGATGGCCAGTTAAAGAGGGATTTACTTAGAATCTTATTCTGTTCTGTTTCTCTCTCGATGCGTTTTGATTTAATATAAATGCATTTAGTTGTTTGATTGCTTGACTGAGTGACTGTGTTACAGTCTATATCACTTTTCTGATATCTGCTGCAGGCTACAGAAGGCGTGGCTAGACACGTCAAGCTGTTTTACCCTCTCACTGCAGCATAAAAAGGCAAACCCCATGACTCCGAGTTGGAAAGTTACGTTGCAGCTGCTTAGCATATAGAAAATGTAAATACAAGTTTATTAAACTTAACAAGTATAGTCATAGTAAAGAAACTTTAAAAAAAAAAAAAAAGACTACACACTTGGAATCATAAAGCCAACTTTATATGATAAGAGCATAATTACTGCAAAAATAAATGTTTAGACAAAACTTGTGCTGCATTTGATCATTGTTAGCAGTGAAATTATCAGACTTCTATGTGGAATTGAGACAAAATGAGGTATGACTACTGTGACACATTAGGCCAATAAACACCGAGTCACATAACATGATAATAGATTCATAGGTTCATAGGTTCATACTAAGCTAACTGCCCTGGCAAGCCATTTTAAGCCTAGCCAATTATCCCTTGTGAGACTCAAACCCTGCACATTGTGTCTGTAAGGCAAACACCTTAACCATTAGGCCACCCTCCCAACCATAATGGGGGAGGTGCAGTCCAGTCTGCCAACTGTAGTGAGTTTTGTTAGTAAAAGATTGTCCACTGCACATGGTATCAGAAATTGTATCTCCGCAAATTAATTTTGAATGGGGGCACTGTGAAACAAGGAAGCACTGTGTCCTTAATGTCAGCAGAAGGGTCTTAACTTTGGAGAATAGCAATTGTAGCTTGGATGGTACAACCTTTATTTACTGTGTTTTGAATGTATACTGGCCAGCTAATTTAACTTTCCTGTGTACCGTTTTCTGGTACACAGTGCAGCTAGCTATCTTCTGCAGAACTGCACTAAAAGCAAGTGAGCAAAACAACTTTGGTGTTTGTAGAAGTTAGTTACCCACTTTCTTTCCCAGATCTGCTTTCCTAATAAAGGAGGTTAAGAAATATGGCCTTATAGAACATTACTTTCCCATACTATGATTAGGTGGCTAGAAAATGTGACGCAAGACTGCAGTGTGTTGCAGGTAAAGCTAGGCTGCTTCTAAGGATCTGTTCCAACTTGTGTATACTCAGTCTGGAGTAAGGTGGTGGTACTTGGGAAGTTTTCTGTCTTTATCATCTTTCTGTAGCGAGTCATGCTGAGCAGAAAGATTTGTCCCATGGCCCTATGGTAAGGAGGAATCTACCCCAACTTTAGCCCATACAGCTCGTGCTCTGTTAGTGGCACTGATATCTTAAGTGCCCATTGGGAGAAGGATGAATGTCTGATGTTCGCTTTCCTGTCCTGGGGAAAGGAAAGCCACTAGATGTATGCCATTGGCAACACCCAGTGGTCGCTGGATGTATTGCCCACCTTTAGAGGCTATGTTGGCTCACTCCGTGTCAGGTGGTGGCCTCTCTGATGACCCATGAAAACAGGAAGGGTATGTCTGTCTGTGTGAAGGAGCATACATGACTGCACTTCCCAGCCAGGCAGTTGTGGCAGGTGTGTGAGCAGCCTAGGAGAGTAAAAGGGTGGGCCACAGAACTCACAGTTAGCACCACCCCCTAGCACTTGACTCATTGAGGGAATGGATGGAGTACTGGGACTTCTGGGCAGAAACAAATGAGTCATAGGACTGTCACCTAGCCCGGGGATGTTTACATCCTGCTGCTGAAGAACCAATAGGTTGATTTAGGTACAGGGTAGTGGAGCCATCAGGCAAAGTCCTGATGATTCCGGGGGATCTATTCCCATATAGCTTCTCTCTGGCAAGAAAAGCTAAGACCAAGATTGGTGCTGTTCATCAAAATCTTGCTTTAATAACAGCACATGATGGGCCTTTTAAAGTTGTACACACTAAATTAACTGATTTACTAAGTAATTAAGGGGAAAAATCATTTCTGTATTTGCTGTCCCATCCAATTATGCCCATTCAATGCACGTCCACTCATGGAATGAAGAAAGTACACCTGGTGGGAAAAGTGAGAGCCTGGAGTTCATGGTCCTTGTCTTGTGAAGGCAGAGGATATTTATATGCTCATGCTGTTATCTTGCTTTACCCAGCTAAGTCTGTGCATTGCCTTTTGAATGAAACCCTTTAGGTAAATGCTTCAGCACCTGTGTGATGTTCATCTGAAATACAGTAACCTCTTGGTAGACTTGTGCTCTTGACTCCATAGCAGGATTGTGCATCTAGAACTTCTTGAGATGGTGTACTTACCTTTGATGTGACCAGGTCACCTCCTTCCTCCATGGAATGGTAAATTAATGTGTGCTGCTCACTTTCATTCTTCATCAAGTTAGTTCCTTCAGAGCCTGGGCTGCAAGTTGAATCTGGAAAAGCTAGTCCCATCCATCTGTGCCACACAGCCAGCACATAGTTCAGTAAGTTGACTTTCTAGATAACTTGAGTTGTCCATGTCACATTGTACAAGAGGGACACAAGATTCCCAGATTAGACGTCTATGAATCCTTAAGTTGCATTAGGTATATCTGCATATTAATTTCATACTTAAGCCATGCACGAGTAATCTCATGATAGTTTACCTGCTTTTTTTGTAATTCTGTAAATTGGCAAAGTCTTTGCCCAGTTGTGTTGTGCAGTACTGTGATCTAGAAAAATGGAGATTGAGAAGCATCTCCTTCTTTAGAAGAACTAGGCAGAGGAGAATTTGAAATGAGTGTTTTGCCGCTTGCTTGTCTGGTGTGTGGGGGTAGTAGTGGTGATTTCCCAGTAGCCAGGTTGCTCCCATGATGCAAGCAGATGGTTGTATTGCACAAAGGTTGTTAGGAGGAGGACATGGGATTGGCACTCCTAAATATTTGGCACGTGTGGGACCATGCATGTGTCTGTGAAGGAGTTGGAGGTTTGTGCCATGATGTGGATGCTCTCGTCTTCCACAAGGGATGGGGTGAGGACCATAACAGAACCCCCCCCCCCCAGTAGCTGATTTTCAAGTGCTGGAGGGATACAGTGGAGAAGTGGCACTGAATAGATGTTCTGCATGTTTCCCTGTTGCAGTCATCACATTTGGGTTATCCCTGCCAGGGTAGCCCTCGGCCGGCCCGAATACCAGAGTCTTAGTATTTCTGCGTCTGTTGCTGTCGCTTCAGGACTGATGTGGTCATCAGTAATATAAAGTAAGGCAGCCGACGTCATTACATCAGTCTTTCTTGCCGTGGAGCCCGAAGCAGAAGTAGTTCGAACGAGTGCTGGTCGACCGCTAGCTGAGTTTCGTCTTCCAAATTGAAACAGAAGTCTTCTCAAGCTAAGTACCCCATTGGGGATCCTTTTTTCTTGCACTAACTGATGTCAGAAAAAGTTCTCTCACCTGTGGAAAGCAAATACCACACCGAGACTTTCATTCTTACTGCTTCACTTGCTTAGGCCCAGACCCAGTCCCCCACTGTCGCTTCTGTGCTTTGTTCAAAGCCAGAACTGTATGTCGTCGGGCCCTTACTGCAGCTAGATATTTTCGCTTACAGTCCTCTAATTCCGATATGGCTTTGATAAGCCATCTGAAAGTAGATTTTCCGAAAAAACGTAACGATAAAGAGACAGACTGCACAGGTCCAAACCTACAGACGACACTCCCGTTAAGCTTAGTCATCAGTTCTCCAGTCCTCAGTGAGGTGCTTTCGCAGCCCCTGGTGCCCACTTCTATGTATTTGCAGGCTGCTATCGAGACCCTTTCGAAGTTTGGTATGCCGCAAAACTCTTCTTAGACTAAAGATCCTGCGGTCGTCTCTACTTTGGATGGGTCTGGAGCCTCTAAGCAGGCATCGGCTTCAGAGGAAGTCTTTCACACTACTGATTCTTGACATTAACCGACAACTTCTATCGCAACTACTCTTCTTTAGAAAATTACCAAGTTTCTTAGGCCCAGGTTACGAACCACACCCAAGATACCGACGACCCAATCTTGGACACCTGCTTCCTTGCCTCAGTCTCAAATGCATAAAATGGCGGAAGAGCTTATAATGCTGAGCAGGGGAAGCCAAGCCCTTCCAAAAGAAAGAGATCTGTCCCCTGTAGTTTTGTCTGAACAAGAGTACGATGACTCTGATGCATCGGAGTATGAAGACATGCAACCCCTCTCTACTTATGAGGATTCTGATGCAGAGGATTCCATTCCTTCAGCCTCTCCCCTAGAGGATTTCTCCTCTGGGGAAACCCTTCACACCTTAAGGGAACATTTCCAATGGGAAAGTCAGGACTACCCACAGTCTAAAAAGAGACTCTGGGAATTCTTAGGTTTTCCACAGCACAGACCCTTGGCCATCCCCCCAGTCCTGGATGTTGTGGAGAATGTTTTCCTGGAATCCAGCTCTACTCCTGACACCCTCCATCCTGCACCCAGAAAACCAGATGGGTATTACAGAGTCCCTGACTCACACAAATTTCTTTTTTAAAAATCCTACTACTGACCCGGAGGTAATTTCTCAAGGTCCTAAAGGAATTAAAGCAACCTCTGCTAAGAATCCCACCCCCTCAGATAGGGATTCCCGAGCACTAGACAGATGGGGTAAAAAAAAGTATACATCTCAGCTACTCTTGCTACCAGAGCACTAAATTGTCAGTTCCATATGCTAAAATTTCAGCAACATACCCTGGAATTCTTCAAACAAAAAATGTCTTCCTTTCCTGCTTGTGCAGAATTTAAGGATTTACAAGAGTTGATGCACTGTGCAAGTCAAGTAACTAAACACACCTTGCACTGTGGTTTTCTTCGGGAACAGCCCTTGCCAGACCATGTTAAATCTAAATTGTTGGATGCCCCCTTGCACAGAGAGAACTTATTTGGCACTAAAGGCAGAAGAGGTCTTAAAAAAGATGGAAGAAAAAGCAAACTTGTGCAGACAGTTAAGGATTTCTGACAGGTAGAGCCACCCAGGTTCAGCAGGCATTGTCCCTCCAAGCACTGGTCCTTTCCTGCTCCCACCAGGTTGGTTCAGCCCAGGCACCACAGACAGCAGCCACAGAGAATGCAGGGATCTAAGCAGTGGACTACTTCCACTTCAAAACCAGGGAGTTCTAAGCCACCCCCTTATGGTAAGAACTCGCAATGACTCTCCTCCCCCACCTCCACATACCCCTAGGAGGAAAACTCTCCTTTCATGCAAATGACTGGGCCACCATTACCAATGACCGCTGGGTTCTCAACATAGTGTCCTAGGGATACAACCCTTCCAACTCCAAAAGGGTTCCCAGATTTACCTCCAAACCAGTGGGCAGAGGTGCAAAAGCAAGTCCTTTCCCTCCTCTCCTGCAGAACAGAAAGGCCAAGGTTTCTACTCCAGACTTTTTCTGGTACCCAGGAAAGAGAGCACCTGGCGCCCCATCCTAGATCTATCCATTCGAAACACCTTCCTTGTGATCCCAAAATTCCAAATGCTCACCCTACAGCAGCTGCTACCCATGCTCTCCAAGGATGCTTGGCTAGCCACCCTAGACCTAAAGGAGGCCTACTTCTACATTCCTATCAGGGAATCGTGCAGGAAATATCTCCGCTTCAGGGCAGTATCTCAGCACTTTCAGTTCTCTGCGCTTCCCTTTGCCTTATCTACCATACTTAGACGACTGCCTAATTCAGGCAGACAGCCAGGGAAAGCTGCTCAAACACCTGGCCTTTGTAAAGTCCCTACTAACCTCATTAGGGTACACTATCAACGAAAAGAAATCCAAACCGGTACCCACCCAAAGGATTATGTTCCTGGGAGCAAGCCTGGACACAGCTTCCCAGATGGCATTCCTTACACCAGAAAAGCAAACCTTCCTGGCAGCCTACTTCTTTCAACTAGCCTCCAGACCCCAACTATCTGTAAACAAAATCCTCCAAGCTCTAGGATTCGTGGCATCTTGCATTCTACTCCTTCCATATGCCAGACTGCATATGAGGAAATTTCAGTGGTACCTAAAAAGACTTTGGTGTCCACACTTTCATGACCTGGAGACTCTTACACCTTGCCTCAAAAGATTTTCTTTGGTGGGCAACAGCATGCTCCCTCAACAAAGGACTACCTTTCTCACCACCCCATGCCGCCCAGACCCTCACCACAGATGCATCAGATTATGCCTGGGGTGCACACCTGGACGGCAGGTGCAATGGAGCGCACAGCAAATCCATCTGCACATCAACCAAAAAGAGATGATAGCTGTCCAGCACGTATTGATAGCTTTCAAGCCCCTTCTCTCTCCAGGGGCTCTCCTGATCAAAACAGACAACACAACTATGATGTGGTATATCAACAAGTAGGGAGGGACTCAGTCCTACCCTCTATGCAGGCTGGCCATGACCCTTTGGCACACAGCCTCTACCATGCAACTCCACCTGTTAGCACAATTCCTGCAGGGTACAAGTCTCTGGCAGACCACTTAAGCAGAAATCTTGTGGGCCCACACGAGTGGCAGCTCAACAGAAGAACCTTCGCCCTAATAACTCAGTGGATGCCCTGTCCTTCCCCTGGGTCAGTCTATCGGTTTATGCTTTTCCTCCACTACCTCTCATCCTGAGCCAGGTTCCTAGCAGCCAGTTCCAACTCTCACCATTTTATCTTTTTTTCTCTCTTCCATAACCTTTATCCCCATGGTTCCACCAATTGACTCACCTCTTCTTCTCTCTTTCTACCTAGCCAATCTCACTGATACTCAAGCTGTTGTCCACCAGGTGGCTCCCTTAACTTGCTTTTCCTTTTCTCCTTCCTCTCTTCATTAATATGTACTGTCCCTCTTTAGTCTCTATCTTATCCACTCTTCATCCTCCTTTTCATTACTACCCCCTCATTGTACTTTATTCCCTTTTCCCTCTCTACTATTTCTGTGTTACGTTATATTTTAGTACTACTACTACTTTACACTCACCTGGAACTACCTAGAACTCCTGCACAATCGGTAGCTTTTCTGATTGACTCCAGGAGATCTTCTTTACTTACTTGCTCTAGAACTAAATCTGCTCCATGGCTTACTAGGGAAACCAAACAAAAAATCCATCTCAGAAATAAATGCTGGAATAAATCACGCTTAACTAAAAACCATACTGACATCCAAAACTTTAAACAACTGAGAAATGAGACATAAAAAGCCATAGTGACTGACAAAAAAAAACTACTATTTACAATTTCAACATGCCCACCATAATAAACCCCAAAAATTCTGGTCAAGTATTAATCAGCTATTACACCCAAGTCAATCATTCACACCTAACCCTCAAGGCACTGACAAAGACAATCCTGAGCAAACTGCAAACACCTTAAATACTTTCTTTATCAAAGCAATTCAAGATCTTGCTTGTCAACTCTCTCCTCATGACATAACATCCATTTCTAACTATAACACACCTCCACCTTTTCTCTTCCAACCTGTCCCCACATCATTTATTCTCACCCTTCTCCAAAAACTGAAACCATGTACTCCTTCTGCTGACCAACTACCATCTGAATATCTACAGTTAGCAGCCAAATCTATTGCCTACCCCATCTCCATCCTCATTAATAGAACCATCACTGAAGGATAGATCCCTAAACTCTGGAAAGTCTGTCACATTATTCCCCTTCACAAAGGAGGTGACTCCACTGAATTCTCTAACTATCGTCCCATAGCCCTACTATCCCCTCTATCTAAGATCATGGAAAGATGTATACATAGGCAATTGCTTGACCACCTTCTCCATAACTTACTTTCCAACACCCAACATGGCTTCCGACCCTCCCATAGCACTACTACTGCCCTCCTCTCCTTCATTGAGAGTATCAATAACAACCGGAACCTTAATATGCTCTCCTCTGCTCTTTTCATAGACCTATCCAAAGCTTTCGACATGGTAAATCACACTATTCTCATTAACACTCTTAAATCTCTATCTCTCGACACACTAGCCATTAAATGGTTCCATTCCTACTTAAATAACAGACATCAAGCTGTACTATGGAAAAACACTCTCTACTCAGCTACCAGTTAACATTGGAGTTCCTCAAGGCTCCATACTGGGCCCTCTTCTGTTCTCTATATTCATTAATGATCTACACCAAGTAATTCCCCAAGCCACATGCATCCAATACGCAGATGACTCTACACTAATATGCACTGCGTCATCTGTATCTCATCTTCACTCCCTATCTCAAGACACATTTAATTCTGTAGAACTATGGTTTACAAAACGCTGCCTCTTACTAAACCCCAAAAAAAACAAACTTCTGCTTTTCAAACCTACCAGTAAATCTCCACCAATAGACTTCTCTCTATCATCTCGTGACGGTACACTAATAACCCAAGATCAAACTACCAAACTGCTAGGTATCACCATAGATAATAACCTAAACTTTGATGCCCATATCAACAACATTCTGAAAACTACCAATAAAAAATAGGCTCTCTATAGGATCAAATCCTTCCTTACTCCTGCAACTAGAATTACCATTGCCCACACTCACCTTATGTCCACCCATATTTACCAATCTGTCAAAAAATAACCTTAAAAAACTAGAAAACTCATTTAATAACATAGCCAGATTTGCCACAGGCAGCCCTTACAGAGAACTCATCACTGTATTAATCTTAAGCTCCTTGGATGGTTGAACTTCAACAACATCTGAAATATAATCAACTTACCATCATCCACAAAATTCTGTATCAACCTGAAAAAACACCCATCCTAACAAATCTTATCCACCCCTATGTAAACCTTACATCCCTAAGATCATCACAAAAATCTCTTGTATACGTCAAAAAATCAAACAATAGAGGAGACTCTCTATTTTTTGTTTCCATTGGAAAAACATGGAATCAACTTCCATCTGAACTGACCACACTTCCCTCAATTACTCTATTTAAAAATAGGCTTAAACTCCACCTAAAAACACACTGGATGTGCCCCTGTTCTAAACCAGACTGACCAACCGATCTACTGTTGACTTACTCATCTAAAATTCTCATCTCTGAACCCACTCTTTCACTAACTTATCTTATCCATATTTCTTTATTTCTATTTTATTCAAGATACTACCATGCTTCCTCTCCTCACCCTTTTTTAAAGTGACTCGTATCACTACCATACACATTACCTAACAACCCCTCCATATATTTTCATTATCTTCCTTTATTATCTATATCAACACGTTTACTAACTTCTTTCTTTCAACTAATACTTTTTAGCAACACATAAATGTACCTTCTTATTAACTATTCTAAGCCTATTAAAATTATACGTTACCTTCATTATGTACTCGTAACTGACAGTCTCACTGTTAGTAAATGTTTAAAATTTATAAATATGTTTTTTTTGTTGTTGATGTTAACATTGTTTAAACTGTGTGGAGCTTTTCTCCCCGGGCCTCTACTGAAAATGGACATATATCCAGCTAGACTAGCCCGGTCAACAAATGTAAAATAAATAATAAATAAAATGGTGCACCCCGAAGGTTTAACCTTTTTGCCTCCCACACCAACCATCAGCTCAGCAAGTTTTGCACCAGGAAGCATCACTGCAGAGTTTGGAAAGTGGATGCCCTGTCCTTCCCCTGGGTCAGTCTATCGGTCTATGCTTTTCCTCCACTACCTCTCATCCCCAGGGTACTGCTAAAAATAAAGGAGGAAACACCAAGGGCAATTTTTATAGCTCCAGACTGGCCTCGCCAGCACTGGTACCCCTTGCTGCGCAGCCTGTCCCCTCTGCCACCTTGGCATCTCCCTCAGATTCCAAACCACCTGACGCAGAGGGAAGGGGAATTCATGCATCCCCAATTGCAGACATTCAGTTTGGCAGCTTGGCTTATTCCCTAACCCCCAGTCAGTCTGCCAACCACAGCAAACAGGTTCTAGATGTTATACATGAGGCCAGACTCCCTAGAACTAGGAAATCTTATGCTGGCAAATGGAAAACGTTCTGCACCTGGATTCAGGCTAAGGGAGCCAATACGGCACAGCCCTCCCTCCCTCTCATCCTGGATTACTTAGCTGACCTACTACACAGTGGACTCTCCTTTTCCTCTATTAAAATTCATGCCTCTGCTATCGCTGCTCATTTTCCCACTGAGCAGCCTTTTTTCTCGCACCCTCTAATCAAACAGTTCCTAACAGGGGCTAGCAACCTGAGGCCACCGAGAAGAGCAGCACCCCCAGCTTGGGACCTTAACATTGTGTTGGAAATGCTCACCCCCCCCCCTTCGAACCTGCCTCTTCAGCAGAGCTAAAATTTCTCTCCTGGAAGACTGCTTTCCTTCTGACCATCACTTCAGCCAGAAGGATCTCCGAGATGCAAGCAGTCATGGCTGTGGAACCCTTCATCATCTTCCATGCTGACAGGGTATCTCTCTCAGGACTAACCCATCCTTCATGCCCAAGGTGGTGCAAGGAACCTTGACAATTGGATGGGAGAAAGGAAATTCACCCCAGGGATCACGTCAGTCGCCCTGCTAGACAGGGGTCCAGGAAAGTAAATAATGTGGGAAGAAATAGCCAGGGAATTGTTATGGCTAGGCTTGTATAGGCCCTAGGGCTGAAAGCCTATTACCAACCTATGAACCATTGCGGCTCTCAACCTATCCATTCATTTGCCCAACTTTTTCCCTAACCCACAAAACAAGGAGGAAAGGATCCTGCACTCTCTAGATGTGCACAGACAGCTCATTTTCTATCTAGACAGGACTAAATCCTTCAGAAAGTCTGATCAATTGCTAGTTAGCTTTGCTGCAGGGTCAGAGGGCAAAGCCATCTTCAAACAAGCCATCTCAAAATGGATAGCACACTGCATCCATTTCTGCTACAAACATGGAAAACTTCCCCCCCAAGGATGTTACGACTCACTCCACCAGAGCAGCCTCCACCTCTGCAGCTTTCCTCAGTGGAGTCCCCACCAGGGACATCCTGGTGGCTGCCACCTGGACATCTGTTCACACCTTCGCCAAGCATTACCACCTGCCTATCTTCTCTAAATCCAGGGCAGGGTTTGCCTCTGCAGTCTTGCAGGGCATCTTAGCCAGCCCCTAGTTTCCTTGACTGCCTCCACCCTTTTCCTCAGCTTTGGGAATCAACTCAAATGTGATGACTGCAACAGTGAAACACGAAGAACATAGTACAAGTTGTGTACACTTACCATAAAAGTAGATGTTCGAGTGTATTCACTGTTGCAGTCCTGGTTTCCCTCACTCCATCCCCCCTCTTCTTTATTCTCTTTCCTTACAAGGGACATATTGGTATTTACTTTCTACTGGTGGGGTTCTTCCACCAGAACATGACTCCCACTTGGGGGCTCCTGACAGGTCAGGGCAAGAAAAACTGATGTAATGGCGTCGGCTGCTTTACTTTATACTACTGACAACCTGACGTCCGTCCTGAAGCGACAGCAACTGACGCAGAAATACTAAGAGACTGGTATTTGGGCCAGTAGAGGGCTACCCTGGCAGGGATAACCCAAATGTGATGACTGCAACAGTGAATACACTCGAACATCTACATTTATGGCAAGTGTACACAACTGTACTTTCCCTGACCTGGGTATAGTAGTTAGGGCAATAGGTTTAAGGTTGGCTTTCCATAGAAGGCGTACAGAAAAACTGATCATTGGCAAGGACAGTGTCCTCTGTGACTGTCTGGATGACGGTCCCCTTTGGTTGTCTTTCACTGAGATGAATTCAGGAGCACTTTTACTAGCAATAACAAATGAGTAGGGGGGCCTATGGGAGGAAGGCTTGATGGTTAGTTAGCAGACACAGAAATGGGGAAAACACTGTCTTGTCAGCTTTTCAATGAAAAAAGCAGATTCTGAAAAGATAATGTGAACAATGCAAATACTTTACTACAACAAGCACTCACAGTTTTCTCGGGAACAGAGTGATTAAAGAAAGACATATTAATAAGGTCATACTTTATGAGACAACCTACTGCTTGTAGTGGCATAGGTAGCCCTGAGTATGGCTTAGGCACCCTGAGTTCAAGTTGTGGCTCTGGAGTTTGATGGCACTGGCAGGGGAAAATGGGCTTTTTCCATCCTTGGGTGAGGGTAGAGTGGAACAGTACATGTACTGCAGCAGTTCCCCTGGAGGAGGGGTCATATATGCAGCTTGAAGATGAGCAATTTGGCTCACCAAGCCACCAAAGATTGTGGTAGCCTTCATAGTGGGTGTGTGGGAGCTTGCACACATGTGCCATTAGGAAGTGAATGAGTTCATATACAACATGGGAGGCTTGACATTTGCAGACAAATGGGCAAAAGCACCTAGGAAAAATCTTTGACTTCGCAAGCAATGACTCAGTTAAGTCTTTACAGTACTTTTTAAAGACTCCTTACAAAAACCTGCCATGGTATTTCTTTGAGGTCATGAGGAACAACCATGTTGTACTTCTCATCAGACTTGCCTTGTGGAATGCCTTGTTAGTCATTATTGTCCTGCACTAAAATGAATGCATCTAGGTTCTGGATAGCAGTGGTAGGTAACTGAGTTAAGTGATCACAAGTATCATAGTTGTTAGGTGGGATCAGACTGCACCAAAAGGCAGTTGCCAAGTCAGAATTTTCTGTGTTTTGCCTCTGTACATTGCAGCATTAATGAAGAGTCACTAAAACCTTGCTACTTGTTTTAACTGTTAACAATAGATACAGATCTGTTAAACTGCGTAACCCCCCCCCCCCATCTCACACACACACACATTTATATATTTGCAGGTATTTTAAAGGGTAAGCAGCACAGCAAAGCCTTTTGTTTGTTTTTTTGGGTTTTTTTTTTTTTTTACTTGGTTGCTGTTGTCACTGCCTGTTAAGTTAGTTCTCGCAGCCTTTGTGAATCCTTAATCAGAATTTTGACCCTTATGGAGTCCTCCTTCATATTTAATCTTTCTGACTAAAGAAACACAGGTTGAAGCTGAAAACAAGTGTGTTTGTAAAGGGGGGGGGGTATGGAGTAGGATCATTGCAAAGGTTGATATTACTGAGGCAGAAGCAGTTCCTTGTTAGTACTGGGGGAGCAATTTGTTCTACAAAATAATGAATTGTATGAATATATGGCATTAGAAGAAACACAGATTTGAGCTTTTGGGACCTTGCATTAATAATGTATTAGACATTGAATTAATATGACTTTCTTCTCAAAAATAGATTAACATCTGTTGGTCTAGTTGCTGTTTGTCTTTTGTTGACCAAATGCGACTTGTTAGATCCAAAGAACCTTTTTTTTGGGGGGGGGGGGTGGCTGTTGAGAGGTTTTCATTAGAAAAGTGCTTTGCGGAATCATTCAATATGCAGCTGGAGAAAGTGTGCAAGGAGGGTTTATAGTAAAATAAAGTAGTAAGGAAATTATCCACACACAGATGTCTGTATTCGCACTAATATAGATTTTCTCTGCAGAAGAGACTAGCTGGTTTTAGGAAGTCAGTTTTTGTTGCATTGTTTGTTTTGAAGGTTTTCATTTGTTAGCTTGAGTTAAGTGTAATTATGTTCCTATGTTTCTTAACCTGCAGTTACTTAGAGATATGTAGGTTTTCTAGTATATTCATCTTGTAAACACGTCAGCATGTTATCTGATGATGTTGGCAGCCATGTTTTCCCAAAGCTACCTGAACACGTTCCTGCTACCTGCATCCTTCCTAGTGTGAGGCTTGTGTAATCTGCAGCTCTGCTGCCTCTCTCAGCTCATGTTTATATAGCTGCCAAGCTTTAACAAGGCTCTTTCCACTATTTACACATCTAGGAAGCTTTTGGTAGTGTGACCATTGAGAGATGATAGTTTCGTTTTGGTAATGAACACCACTCCATAAGTTGCATTGATTCTTTCCCTGCAGTGACTGACTTCAAGAAGTTGAGTCTCTCTACCCCAGAGATGCAAGTCCTTAAAAAGAGGAAAAGTGTTCTGTGTGTTAGTGTGTCATTTTGGGAAAGACTGAAGAAGCCCCCCCCCCCCTTGTAGTTTTGCTCTGCATTGTAGCTAAAGGACAATGGTGTATTATGCCATACTAGTTGTGTAAACAGAAGGCTGGCATTTAAGTGCTTAGTCTTTCCCTCCCTGACCTGAATCCGTACAGAGCTTATGTCACTTGGAACAGCAATGGAAAATATGGCTGTTCTTTTTGTGCATGCCTTTTATTTCTTGGTGATTGACTTAGAAAGAAAAAGGAAGGAAGATAAAGTATGCGAGGAAATGTTTGAACAGGTGTGACCTGAGAGCACATGAAAGATATCACCTCATCACAGAGCTTTGTAAAATGCTATGATGTCTGTGTGGTTCTTGACCTGAAAACCATACTGAGGAGTCTTAACTTCCACTTACAGAATCTGGTTCTGTCACTCACTCGCCTCAGCACGGACATGCACTTTACAATTCTGCCTCTCTTGACACTATGCATCTCCTTGCCTATCTGTGCTTGAAAGAGTAAATACAGGGAGACTGTTCATTTTCAGATGTGGCTGGGGTGAAGCAGTGTTGCATTTCTAGAAGGTGAGTATGTCTGCACTGCAGCACAATTCAGAGTGATAAAATAAGCTCTGGCAGTGTATATCCTTTTTTTCAAGGAATAATCAGGCATACATAAGCTAAGTAAGTATACTATGTTCTGTAACACTTCTACTGGAGACGTGTGGCTAAAGATGCTACATTACATCCTGTTTGTTAGCACAATTAGCACATATTAAAGTAAATATTAAAATACTTTGCAATGGTTGGCTACAGTCGTGTCCTAGCAGGGTTCAGAATGTGATTCTCTGTGCTGGTGGCTGACATTTTATATCAGTTGTACTTCTGCATTGGCCATTGTGTACTGATCTGCACACTACACAGGAAGTATTTTTTATTGTATATACTGATTTCTATTCCTCTTGTAGCATTGGTGATAAGTATTCATATTATAATTTGTTTGCATTTTAAGTTTTCCGGTTCATGCAGATTTCATGCCCAAAAGGGTTCTTAGATCAACCTTCCTACCTCATTTTGCAAATGTCACTGAATAAAGTTCACTGTAACAGAACCCTGCTAATAGAAGGCAGCTGTGCTTCCCACCTTGTTTGAATGGATGGTTATAGTTTTACACATCTAGCCCACATTTCCTCTGTCTGAGGAATGATTTCATGTATTATCTTTGAACAGCTCATAAGCTATGACTAAACTACTTTGAAGATGTCGGTGCTTAATGCAAGTGTTCTTGCATAGTGTGCATTGTATGCAGTTGCTTAGAGATTAATAAGCAGATCTTGAAAGTTCGCCGTTAACCCATGCTGTTCCTTTTAAGTTTGTGGTATATAGAGGCTGTTTTGTCATGTAAAAATGTGTGAACTTAATCCTCGCTTTCTGATTTTATATAATAATTTTCACCACTGCAGTGCACTTCCAGAGGCCAGGGTGAAAAAGAAATGTATACATTAGGAATCACAAATTTACCCATTCCAGGCGAACCAGGGTTTCCACTCAATGCTATGTATGCAAAACCTGCAAACAGACAGGAAGAAGGTAAGAGGAAGTGCTTGTTTCAAGTTGACTTGAGCTGTTATTTTTACTGCAGTGACTCCTTTTAAGATCTGCTTTTTATGTCCATACTAACTCATTGCTCATGTTGCGTTGTAGCAGTGCACAGAGGTCAGGAATCCATTTAATGCAGTTTGATTTAAGTAGTCACAAATTAGTGTCACTATCTCTTGCCCCAGAAGGACTGTTCTTGTTATGAATGTTATGTAATGGTGCCACGTGCATTATACTGTGTTCTGTACAGTTTAGTGATGTGTGTGATGGATGTAGTAGCATGTTAGTTAAGCAGGTAAGACTCCAAAGCATTATATGCACATGCATGTTTCTGCACTGTGAGAAGGGCTTAAGCACAAGAAGTTGAAGTATGCAAGATATTTAACTCCTTCACTCCACTGGAGCTCAGAAAGTTTGCACTGTAACTTCCAATGGGCTGAGCCTAAGCCTTTCACAGAATCAAATTATGTCCTCACATTTCAAACAAATGTTTATATCTCTGGAACCATAGGGATTATGAAAGAAGCATAAATGGTAGTCTTCAGCAAAAACTACTTTTATAGTAGTAGTATTCTTTAGGTTCTAGGTTGTAAACAGAATCTTATAAGTCACAGTAAACGGCAACAATTACATTTGTAATATTTTTTAAGCAACTTACAATATTTTAGCAAACACTCAAGTCACACACAATATCAGCAGCATTTTATTCATCTAGCTGACAGCTTTGTCTGTGTTAATTGGTTGTTGAGATACTTAGAAAAATATGAAAATTATATCTAAATTAATATAAAAACAGCAGTTAATATCCATCTGTACTAGACAGAGGTCATATATTAATGCAGTTGAGATTGCTGTTGTGTAAGCTTTAAGATGAAATATCTTAAAACCTTGTACATAGCATGGTTTTGGAATTACTGATGCAAATATGAACAAGCAATATTTGACACCTGGAGGAGTCGCTCAGATTTAATGAGTTAAGGTGTGGCTACACACAGCAGTACCCATCTATGTATCGATTCTTAAGTTTTCAGACCACTGCTACTCTACAGCTATCTTCATTTGATCATTTTGTAGTTTTGGCTCTGGATCTACCTGCATTTATTGATCTGCATCATCACTGACTCATTCAGTCCCTGTAGGACATGAGAGGCTGGCATCTCACACCTAAATCTTGTGAAGTTTAAGCTTCTGTTCCTTTCCCCTTGCTTTTGTTGGTCATTATGCATTGGATGGTGATTGCTGTGCTTAGCTTGTACTGTGTGGGCACGTGCATCTGCATAATCAGTATGCCAAGTTGCAAAGTGATGGTTTCCATAGCAGTTTCCTGCCCCAACACCCCAACTTGTTGCATGATGCACACTCCTGCAGTAGGATATATACCAGCCCGTCACTCCCCAGCTTATTCCTCCATTGCCTTGGCTTTTAATTGAGTCTCAGTCATACCATATTTAGAGTTTAATCCTTATGTGCCATGGAGCAAGCTAGTCTGCTCTTCTTACATTTTAAAACTACTCGTTTTCATAGTCAAGAAAAACAACATATAATCTTAGCATGGTTGACTGTTGGAAGTGCAAGAAGTGATATTTTAAACATTACACTGTGACTTTTGTGAAGAGTATTTGCAAAACTTATTTTTGTGCTGTTTAAGTACTTTTGTAGATGGATTGTTCCCCGTGCGTCTTGACACTGGGTGCTGTACTCCCCACATCCTTTCCACTTGCAGTGACCTTGGAGTTAGTATAGTGCCTTGAAAATGAAAAATATTCCTAAGGTGCTGCAGTTTCCTTCTTCCTTAGTGTCATTGCACTTAAGATCCTCATATCTTTAGTGATACCCCCATTAGCACAGCTGATGCAGCAGGTGTGAGAGATTCTTATCTTAAGTCAGTAAAATTTAACGTGTGTGAGCCTGTGAAGACTGGCACAGAGCCGTGTTTGTCATCCGAGGATTTGTAAAAGTAAATACTGCTGAGGTTTAGCCTCCAAAATCTTCGTGTAAGCTGGCTCATGTATGACACTTACATTTTATAGTGTACAGGACTGTAGTGACAAAAATGTAATAGGTAGGAGGTAAATGTTTTGAAGAACTAACTAGTAAGAGATTGTAACATTTATAACAACTGGAAATTAGGTGCCGAGAGAAAAAAATGTAGTTTGGTGCCTCCGGGAACCACTGCCAGTCTTGCAAGTTTTACCATTGATTATGCTACCGAAGACTTGGATTCAGATTAGGACCCAGGTACATTAGTTGTCTGGTGATTAAAATGTACTTGCTGCACATGCTAACTAGGCAAATAAAATACTCCAAGGACCCCTTTCAGTTGTATACTAGCCATTCGTATAGAAGGTTAAAGTGGTATGAGTTTTATCCATTGCAGACCTGTCTCATACAGGTGGGTGCAACAGTTAGTTACATATTAGAGCCAGTGTTTGCAGAACTTGCGCAGTGGCTATGTGCCTCTGTCCTATTGCATAATGCAGTACCTAACCAAGGGGGGAGGATGGGTAATGATAAAACTTCTCTAGTGCTTCAAGCCTTGAGTGATAGCATCTCTTCTGTCATTTAGAAGTATTTTATTTTTCTGCTCTGGGTTGGGAGCCAGGGCTTAGAATAAGATAATAGGTCAAACACTAGAAACTTGCAGGTTGGAGACTGTATAGGTGGATTGCTGCTGAAGATGTCCACATCCAAGTCTTATTCCTTTCAGATAGAACCCCTTGTCACATATTTGATGCAAGCAGTGGAGCTGTTTACGTTGGAAAAGTGTAAGTTTTTGTTCTGAGACCTCGATAACAATTGGAAATGTTAAAATTTCTCTCCTGCCCTGGTATTAGTTTAAACAACTTATTAAGCCCTGTTTTGTATCAGTTTTATAGCTAAGGTCAGGAGATGGGTACACTTGGTGTTACGCAGCCAATGGTTGTCTTTGACTGCTCAGTGATGTTATAGTATTACTGGCTAAAGCCTAACTTCTGCCTTCTCTGCAGCTTCCTAAACTCACTGAATGTGTAGAAGACAAGTTCAGAAGGCATGTTCTCGTTGTTTTGTCAGACAGTTATTTGGTCACTTACTGAAGAAGTATGTCTTTCTTCTGTCAGAGGCAGCAAGTATTTTCGTACTGGCAATCCGTAGCATTTCAAAAACCCCTGTTCTGTCTACCAACAGTTCAGTTCTTGAACAGTTGTTTAAGCTATTCTTAAGGGAAGAGTTAACAATTTGTGTTGCCAGACCACCGTTCACTAACGTCTGTGCTTCCAAGGTATCTTAGGCAGCTAGGAGATAATTTTCGAATGTATGCTTAGCAGTGTGTTCATCCCCTATTTAATTCTGCTCTTCATTTGTGTGCGTAATACAGCCTAGCCAATGATGGAGTTGATAGTGGCACAGGTTATAGCAGGAGAATATCATTTGGAAACCTGCTTGGTCTATTCATGTTGACATTTGATTGCTGTAATACTCCAGAAATGGATTAGGATGCACATTTTTGTTTACAAAGACTGAAATGGTTAAAAAAAATACTGACATTATTGAAATATATTCATACCCTTGTGAAAAGCTCATGGGTTTTGTTGGCACTAATCTCCAATTCCTTTCCCATGTTTTCTTTCATTTTTCTCAAAATACTTATTCTCACCCCCACCAGTTCTTACCCTGTTCTTGTACACAGATTTTTTTATTGAAAGCTGTGTAACTGACCATTTGGCTGGTACACAGCAGTCCTTTAATCATTAACTTTTTGTTTCCTTTTACTATGACCATCATCTCCCTTCTGTTTATCCACTTAGTCTGTCTGCTCGCTCATCAGTGAGATGTTTGTTCTGTTATCACTGAGAGCCCTAAAGCCATTTGTTCCTCTTGGGTGATGAACAAATAAAAGTAGTGGTGCTGTTGGCTGCTGGGGAATTATTTTTTTTTTCTTCTTGTTCCTTCCATTCCCTTCTTCATTTGCACACTGCATCCCAAGGGGCTGATGTGCAGTGGCTATCCATAGATTGTCTACCACTTCTGAGAATGATCTCCTCCCCATAGCTTTGCTCCCTCCCTTTTGAAAGTGTTTCCACTAGGGGACCTAGATGGAATTAGTATCCTGCCCATGTACCCGCAACCCAAACTCTCTCCCAGAGAGAGAGGTTTGCAGACTCCACTTTGTCATTCCTCTTTCTCCCAGACCAGCTCCTCCTGTATCTGGGCTACTAATCAAATTTAATTGTCAAGATCATAGTCATGGTGTTATCTCTGTATACCACAAGGCTGGCACAGTTTATAAAATTAAAAGAACCTAGCATTTTTCAGATCATCCATTGCAGATAACTCCATGATTCTGCAGAAAATGAGGCTATTCATCTGAGGTATGGATACTTTAAAACTTGGCTGGAAAAAAGTGTCCCTCCCCCCATTTTTGTAGTAAATTTGTTTTGTATTTTGCATGTTTTCATTGCAGATGATTTTCAATTTTTATCAAATTCTTTTTTTTTTTTTTTCTTCATGTTAGAACATGTCTGCAAAGAACATTGGTGCTAACAGCACCTAAACAGAATTGTAAATGCTTTTTTGTACCTTCCTGAATAGTTCAGCAGAGTTAATGTGGCCCACAGAATGTTCTTTTGGATTTGCACTGATGTTCTTCGTGTTGCACTGTTGCAGTCCTCACGTTTGGGTTATCCCTGCCAGGGTAGCCCTCGGCCAGCCCGAATACCAGAGACTTAGTATTTCTGCATCGGTTGCTGATGCTTGATGACTGACGTCAGGTCGTCAGTGGTATAAAGGAAGGCAGCCGACACCATTACATCAGTCTTTCTTGCCGTGGAGCCCGAAGCAGAAGCAGTTTGCACAAGTGCCAGTTGGCCGCTACCTGAGTTTTCGTTTCCGAATTGAAGTTGAAGTCTTCTAAAACTAAGTATCCCGTTGGGGATCCTTTTTTCTTGCACTAACTGATGTCAGAAAAAGTTAATTGTCTCGTCTATGGAAAGCAAATACCACACCGAGACTTCCACTCTTACTGCATCACTTGTCTAAGCCAAGACCACGACGTCTCCCGTTGTCGTAATGCCAGAACTATCTGTCATCGGGCCCTTATTGTAGCCAGATATTTTCGTTTACAGTCCTTGAATTCCGATATGGCTTCGGTAAGCCATCTGACCGCAGATCTTCCAAAAAAGCATAAAGATAAAGACAGAGATGGACTGCACAGGTCCAAACCTTCCGACCACGCTTCCGTTAAGCTAGTCGTCAGTCCTCTGGTACTCAGTGAGGTGCTTTTGCAGCCCCTGGTGCCTGCTTCACTTGATTTGCAGGCCACTACAGAGACCCTTTTGGAGTCCAGTATGCCGCAGAACTCTTCTTCGCCTAAGGATCCTGTGATCATCACTATCTTGGATGGGTCCGGAGCCGCTGACCAGGCACCAGCTTCTGAGGAAGTCCTGTGCATGACCGAATCTTGACACAAACAGACGTCTTCTTTCGTGACTACCGTTCTTTCGAAAACAACCAAGTTCCTTAGGCCCAGGGTTGGAACCACACCCAAGAAACCAACTACCCACTCTCAGGCGCCTGCTACTTGCTTCAGTCTCAAATGCTTAAAATGGCAGAAGACCGTATGCTGAATTGGGGGAAGCCAAGCCACTCCTTCAAAATGGAAAAGAGATCTGTCTCCAGTAGTCTTGTCTGAACAAGAGTCAGATGAAGCTGATTCATCTGACTATGAAAACATACAGCCTGTCTCCACTTATGAGGATTCTGATGCAGAGGAATCCATTCCTTCAGCCTCTCCTCCAGAGGATTTTTCCTTTGGGGAACCCTGCATACCTTAAGGGAGCATTTCCAGTGGGCGAGTCAGGACTGCCCTCAGTCTAAAAAGAGACTTGGGGAATTCCTAGATCTTCCGCAACACAGACCCTTTGCCATCCCCCCCCAGTCCTGGATGTGGTGGAGGATGTTTTCCTTGAATCCAGCTTGACTCCAGACGCCCTCCCTCCTGCTCCCAGAAAACCAGACCGGTACTACAGAGTCCCTGACTCTCTCAAATATATTTTTAAAAATCCTACAGCTGACCCTGAGGTAATTTCTCAAGGGCCAAAAGGGATTAAAGCAACCTCTGCTAAGAATCCCACCCCCTCAGACAGGGATTCCCAAGCATTGGACAGATGGGGTAAAAAAGTATACATCTTAGCTACTCTTGCTATCAGGGCACTAAATTGTCAGTTTCATATGCTTAAATATCAGCAATATACCTTGGAACTCCTTAAACAAAAAATGTCCTTTCCTGCATGGGCAGAATCTAAAAATTTACAGGACTTGATGCATTCTGCAAGTCAAGTAACCAAACACACTTTGCACTGTGGTTTTGATGTCCAGAAGCTTCTTGCAGGGCAGCAGTCACTGGATCTGTCATTAGAAGACATGCCAAATCTAAATTGTTGGATGTACCCTTACACAAAGATAACCTATTTGGCACTAAGGCAGAAGAGGCCTTAAAAAAGATGGAAGGAAAAGCAAAATCTATGCAAGCGGTTAAAGATTTCTTACAGGTCCAGCCCCTCTAGGTTCAGCAGGCATTTTCCCTCCAAGCACTGGTCATTTCCTGCTCCGAGTATGCCGGCCCAGCTTAGGCCATGTGGAAACAGACCCCCCCCCCCAGACAGCAGACCCAGGGAATGCAGAGATCTAAGCAGTGGACTACCTCCCAGACAGCAGACCCAGGGAATGCAGAGATCTAAGCAGTGGACTACCTCTACTTCAAAACCAGGGAGTTCTAAGCCACCCCCTTATGGTAAGAACTCACAATGAGTCGCCTCCTCCCTACCTCCCCCCTCTGCCCACCTTTACATACCCCTAGGAGGAAAACTCTCCTTTCATTCAAGTACCTGGGCCTCCATTACCAAGGAACTAGGGGTGCTGAATGTTGTGTCTCAGGGATACAAATTCTCCTTCCACACCCTTCCCAACCCTAAAAGAGTTCCCAGATCTACCACCAAATCAGTGGGCAGAGGCTCAAAAGCAAATCCATTCCCTGCTCTCTTTGAGGGCAGTAGAGCACATTCCTGCAGAGCAGATAAGCCAAGGCTTCTACTCAATACTTTTTCTGGTTCCCAGAAAAGAGGGCACCTGGCCACCCCATCCTCGATCTATCCATTCTAAACACCTTCCTGATGATGCCAAAATTCAGAATGCTCACCCTCCAGCAGCTGCTACCCATGCTCTCCAAGGACACTTGGCTAGCCACCCTGGACCTAAAAGAGGCCTACCTCCACTTTTCCATCAGGGAATCATGCAGAAAATATCTCCGATGTTCTTCGTGTTTCACTGTTGCAGTCATTACATTTGGGTAATCCTGCTGGCAGGTTGCCCTCTGTCTGCCTGAATTCAAAAGTCTTGGGTCCTGTGTCGGCTGCTGTCGCCCCTTCCTTGACGTCAGGTCGTCAGGGGTATAAAAGATGCGGCCAACGCCATTTTCTTTAGTCTTTCTTGCCGCGTGGTACCCGGAGCAGTTCGCAAGTGCCAGTCGGCCGACTCCTGAGATTTTCATGTTCGAGTTTCAGATCCGAAGTCTTCGATAAAGCAAAGTACCCCGTTGGGGAAACTTTTTTTTTCTTGCTCCAGACCGATGTCAGAAAAAGTTAATAATTGTATTTATTGTGGAAAGCAAATACCTCATAAGGACTTTCATTCTTACTGTATTCCTTGTCTAGGCCCTGATCATGACATAGCTAATTGCAGATTTTGTGCTAGATTTAACCAACGCACTGTTAAGCGTCGGTACGACTTTGCATTTCATTACTTTGGCCAAAGATTTAATTACACAATGTCGTCTGATAGCCATCCGACTACCGCAATTCACAAGAAACGCAAGGAAAAGGACAGGCATCCACGGTCCAAAACTGACTAGGCTTCTTCTAAGCCAATCGCCGGTTCTCAGTGAGGCACTTTCGCAGCCCCTGTCGCCCACTACCTCAGAGCCGCAGGCCGCTTCCGACTCCCACGTGGAGCAGACTAGGCCTCTGGAAACTCAAGGTATTGGACAGTTGGAAAATATCCCCTCAGATGGGTCCGGAGCCACTGAGCATGCATCGGCTTCTGAGGGTGTTTTCAGGCCTACACAGTTATATATAAAACCGACTACAGCTTCTTCAAAGGCAAAGGCTAAAGCACCACTAAAGACAAAGAAACAAGTTCAGCAAGCCCATGGACAGGCCTCCATGCCTAAAAAACAGATGCTCAAAATGGCCGAAGACCTAATTACTTTGATCAGGGGTTCCCATCCCCCTCCTGAGAAGAGGCCTAGGCAAGAGACAGAATATGAATCTTCAGATCCGGTTTCCATTTCCTCTGACTCCTCTTCTGACCAAGAATATGCTCTTCCTCCCTATGAGGATTCCGATGCTGAAGAATCTAGCCCTTCAGCCTCCCCTCCTGAAGATATTCTTTTGGGGAAACCCTGCATACCATGAGGGAGCACTTGCACTGGGAGAGCCAAAACTACTCAGAATCTAAGAAAAGGCTTAGAGATTTTCTTTTACTACCTCAGCACAGGCCTCTGGCTATCCCTCCTGTTTTAGACATTGTAAATGATGTATTTTCAGAGTCCGGCCTGTCCTCAGACTCTTTACCCCCTGCACCTGTTAAGCCAGACCGATACTACAGGGTTCCAGATTCACAAACATTTCTTTATAAAAACCCTGCTGCTGACCCGGAAACTATTTCTCAGGGTCCCAAAGGGGTCAAGGCTTCCACTGCAAAAAACCCTATCCCCTCTGATAGGGATTCAAGGGCACTGGACAGATGGGGGGAAAAGGTTTACACTTCTGCTACCTTGGCTGTGAGGGCTTCATATGCTTAAATATCAGCAATACTTAATGTCACTGCTTAAACAGAAAATGTTAACAAATTCTGAATGTGCAGAAAACAAGGAAATGCAGGATTTATTGCATGCAACTGAATAAGTGGGAAAGTATACTTTGCAATGTGGTTTTGATTCTCTGGAGGCCTCTTGCAGGGCCGCTGTTACGGGTTCTGTCGTTAGGCGACATGCTTGGTTAAAGGAACAGAATCTGCCTGATCATGTTAAAGCAAAATTATTAGATGCTCTGTTACAGCATGATACTTTGTTTGGTGTTAAGGCAGAGGAGGTGTTAAAGAAAATGGAGGACAAAGCTAAATCTATGCAAACTGTCAAAGATTTTTTACAAGTACAACCATCTAGGTTTAGTAGACACTGGCCTACAAAGAACTGGTCCTTTCCTGTGTCAGACAGACCTCAAAGGGGCAGATCCAGGCGCCCTAGAGGCAGATCCTACAGGTCAAAGCAATGGGGTGCTTCTACCGCCAAAGTTGGAGAAGACAAATCACAGCCATACAGGAAACAGACCCAGTGACTTCCCCCTGCCAGCACCAAGCACTTATCTGCTGGCAGCACCCTTAGGGGGAAAATTAACACTTTTTTCTCAAAATTGGCACATTATAACCCAGGACAAGTGGGTTCTAAATATCGTGTCACAAGGGTACAAGTTCTATTTCCATACCCTGCCAAAGGCAAACTGCTGGCCAGATCTGCCAAAAAATCAATGGGCAGAGGCACAAAAACAAGTCTCATCCCTCATGGACATGGGGGCCATTCAACAAATACCAGAGCAAGAGCAGGGACAAGGACTTTACTCAAGACTGTTCTTGGTACCCAGAAAGGGCCAGACCTGGAGACCAGTACTGGACCTATCTATTCTGAACACGTTCCTGGATGTACCAAAATCCAAGATGATGACTTTGCAGCAGCTTCTGCCCTTGCTGGGCAAGAACGCTTGGCTGGTGACTAGACCTAAAAGAGGCTTACCTGCATTGTCCCAATCGGACAATTGTGCAGAAGATACCTCAGATTCAAGGCTGGCTCAATGCATTACCAATTCTGTGCACTGCCCTTTGGCTTATCTACTGCGCCTAGGGTCTTTACAAAGTGTCTGGCACCAGTAATTGCATTCTGCAGACAAAAGGAATACAAATATATCCTTACTTGGACGACTGTCTAATTCAAGCAGAGAACAAGGACATTCTTCTACAGCATCTGGCATTTGTGAAAAGACTTCTAACATGCCTAGGGTACACAGTCAGTGAAAAGAAATCAAAACTAGTACTCTCTCAAGAGATAATATTCCTGGTTGCAAGCTTAAATACAACTGCCCAGATGGCTTATCTCACGCCAGACAAACAAAGGCAACTGACTGCTTATTTCAAAATGTTGGCAACAAAGGCCCAGTTATCTGCAAGAAAAATTCTGCAGGCTTTGGGCTTCATGGCATCATGCATCCTACTAATTCCATATGCAAGACTGCATATGAGGAAACTTCAGTGGTACCTAAAAAGTGTTTTGGACTCCACATTCCCACAGCCTGGAAACAAGGATTACTCTCATTCCCTGCCTACAACAGGAGTTTCAATGGTGGGCAAAGGCTTGTCACCAAAACAAGGGACAGACATTCACATTACCCCCAGCCAGGCAGACGCTAACAACCGATGCGTCAGATTATGCCTGGGGGGCCCACATGGCAGGAAGATGCATTCAGGGCACATGGTCCTCAACCCAAATGCATCTACATATCAATCAAAAAGAGATGCTAGCTGTTCAGAATGCCCTGACAGCCTTCAAGGACCTACTTCATCTGGGACAACTGCTGATAAAGACAGACAACACCACGGTCATGTGGTATATAAACAAGCAGGGGGCCACACATTCTTACCCCCTTTGCAGACTAGCTATGACTTTGTGGGACACAGCATTAACTCACCAAGTACATCTGCAGGCGCAATTCCTGCCAGGAAGGAAAAAAATACTCTGGCAGATGAACTAAGCAGAAACCTAATGGATCTCCACGAGTGGCAACTGGATCCACAAGTCTTCAGCATGATAACAAGGAAATGGGGATGTCCGGACATAGATCTTTTTGCCTTCACTCACAACTACCAACTAAAAAGATTCTGCACAAGGACTTATCACAGACAAGCATGGAAAGTGGACGCCCTATCAGTATATGCCTTTCCCCCACTGCCTCTCCTCCCCAAGGTACTCCTAAAGGTCAGACAGGAGAAGCCAAAAATGATACTGATTGCCCCAGACTGGCCCCACCAGTACTGGTTTCCAATCCTAAAGACCTTGTCTCAATGCCCAGCTTGGACCTTACCTCAAATACCTCATCTACTCTCCCAGCAAAACAATCAGATCCTGCACAGCCAACTCAGGACTTTAAACCTGGCAGCATGGCGGATAATGTAGTCCTACAAAACACACCTCTCAGTAAAGCTGTGATGGATGTCCTTTTGGAGGCCAGAAGGCCTAGTACTAGAATATCTTATGTTGGAAAATGAAAGAGATTCTGTGCTTGGAACCAGGCACAAAGAACTGATACAGTGGTACCAAATATTCCTCAAATTTTGCAATACTTAACTGAGATGCTGGACAAAGGCCTATCTTTTTCATCTATTAAAATTCATGCCTCTGCCATTTCAGCTCATTACAATACAGAGCCACCAGTCTTTTCTCATCCCTTATTAAAACAGTATCTCTGAGGAGCCAGAAATTTAAGGCCTCCAAGGAGATCACCAATGCCTGCATGAGACCTCAACTCTGTCTTGGAAAAACTCACCCTGCCTCCTTTTGAGCCAGCTGCTACTGCTGATATAAAGTTTTTATCTTGGAAAACAGCTCTGCTGCTAGCAATAACTTCTGCAAGACGAGTTTCAGAGCTACAGGCAGTCACGGCTGTGGAACCTTTTATCATTTTTTTATCCAGACAGGGTCTCTGAGGACAAACCCAACATTTACACCTAAGGTGGTGTCCAGTGTGGGTCTTAACCAAACTATTCACCTGCCAACTTTTTATCCAAATCCACAGAATAAGGGGGAGAAAATTCTGCATTCTTTGGACATACACAGACAGCTTAGATTCTACTTGGACAGACCCAAAGTTTTCAGAAAGACAGAGCAATTACTAGTGGCATATGCTGCAATTACTAGTGGCATATGCTGCAGGATCACAAGGAAAAGCTAGACTATTTCAAAGTGGATAGGCCAATGCATTCGTTTCTGCTACTTACACCATGGCAAGCCAGTGCCTATGGACATTAGGCCACATTCAACCAGAGCTGCAGCCACTTCAGCAGCCTTTCTCAGGGGAGTACCAACTAAGGACATTTTAGAGGCTGCTACTTGGAGTTCAGTGCACACCTTTACAAAGCACTATCATCTGCCACTTTACTCTAAATCCAGGGCAGGCTTTGCCACTGCAGTTCTGCAGGGCCTCATAGCTGCTCCTAATGCTGTTTAGCTCCAGCCTCCCATCCATAACTTTGGGACTGTACCCAAATGTAATGACTGCAACAGTGAAACACTAAGAACATAGTACAATTGTATACACTTACCATAAATGTAGATGTCAAGTGTATTCACTGTTGCAGTCCAGGTTACCCACCCGCCTTCCCCCTTTTTCTTCTGATGGAACCTATCTTTCCTTCTCTGATTTATGCAACTTATATGGTGTATTTGCTTGTAGAGGAAGGTAAAGTTTATATTGGTGCATGTATTTATAGATATATATAAATTTTGGCTGCCCTTTTAGGGGACACCTGACATCTGGGGCAAGAAAAACTAAAGAAAATTGCATCAACCGCATCTTTTATACCCCTGACGACCTGACATCAGGGAAGGGGCGACAGCAGCCGATGCAGGACCCAAGACTTTGGAATTCAGGCCGACTGAGGGCAACCTGCCAGCAGGATTACCCAAATGTAATGACTGCAACAGTGAATACACTCTAACATCTACATTTATGGTAAGTGTACACAACTGTACTTTTCAGGGCAGGATCTCAACACTTTCAGTTCTCTCCACTTTCCTTTGGCTTATGTATTGCTCCCAGAGTTTTCACAAAATGCCTGGCTCCAGCCATTGCCTTTTGCAGGCAAAGAAATATTCAAATCTACCCTTACTTACACTGCCTTATTCAGGCAGACAGCCAGGAAAAGTGGCTCAAACACCTGGCCTTTGCAAAGAGCCTATTAACCTCCCTAAGGTACACAATCAACAAAAAGAATTCCAAACAGGTGCCCACCCAAAGGATATTCTTCCTGGGAGCAAGCCTGGACACAGCATCCCAGATGGCATACCTTGGGCCAGAGAAACAAATTTTCCTGTCAGCTTACTTCTCTCAACTGGCCACCAGGCCCCAGCTCTCTGCAAGGAAAATCCTGAAAGTCCTGGGGTTCATGGCATCTTGCATGCTCTTCATTCCATATGCCAGACTGCATATGAGGAACCTTCAATGGTACCTTTGGTGTCAACACTCTCAAGATCTGGAAACTCTTCTATCTATTATTCCTTGCCTGAGAAAGGAGTTTCTTTGGTGGGCAACAGCCTGCTCCCACAAGAAGGGACTGCCCTTCTCCCCACACCCTGCCGCCCAGACCCTCACCACAGACTCATCAGACTACGCTTGGGGTGCATACCTGGATGGCAGGTGCACACAGGGCCATTGGAGCCCACAGCAAATCCCCCTGCACATCTGTCAAATAGAGATGATAGCTATGCAGCAAGCCTTGATAGCTATCAAACCCCTTCTCTCTCCAGGGTTCTCCTAATCAAAACAAACAACACCATTGTGATGTGGTACATCAACAAGCAGGGAGGGACTCACTCCTACTGTCTGTGCAGGCTGGCCATGACTTTTGGCTCACAGCCTCTTCCATGCAACTACACCTGTTAGCACAATACCTTCCAGGCTCTCTCAACTCCCTGGCAGACCAATTAAGCAGAAAGCTTTTGGAACCACACGAGTGGCAGCTCAACAGAAGTACCTTCCTCCTAATAACTCAGAAATGGGGAACCCAGAAGGTCGACCTCTTTGCCTCCCACACCAATCATCAGCTCAGCAAATTCTGCACCAGGGAGCATCACTGCATGGCTTGGAAAGTGGATGCCCTATCCTTCCCTTAGGTCAATCTCTCAGTCTATGCCTTTCCTCCCCTACCTCTCATCCCCAGGGTACTGCTCAAAATAAGGGAGGAAAAGCCAAGGACCATTCTCATAGCTCCAGACTGACCCCGACAGCACTGGTGCCCCTTGCTGCGCAACTTGTCCCCGCTGCCTCCATAGCATCTTCCTCCTAACCCAGAGGAAGTGGAATTCATTCACGCCCAACTGCAGGCACTCCAGTTTGGCAGCTTGGTTTATTACATAACACCGGACCAATCTGCCATCCTCAGTAAACAGGTTCTGGATGTTATTGAGGCCAGATGCCCTAGCCCCAGAAAGTCTCTTATGCAGATAAATGGAAAAGGTTTTGCACCTGGATCCACTCTAAGGGGGCCAATATGGCCCTGGATTACTTAGCTGACCTACTGCACAGTGGTCTCTCTTTCTCCTCTATAAAAAAAAATCATGCCTCTGCTATTTCTGTTCATTTTCCCACTGAGCAGCCTCTTTTCTCATACCCTTTGATTAAACAGTTCCCCAGAGGGGCTAGCAATTTGAGACCCCCCAGAAAGGCTCCTACACCAGCTTGGGACCTTAACTTTGTCTTGGAAAAGCTCACCCTGCCTCCTTTCGAACCAGCTTCTTCTGCAGAGCTAAAATTTCTCTTCTGGAAGACAGCCTTCCTTCTTGCCATCACTTCAGCCAGAAGTCTCTGAGCTGCAAGCACTCATGGCTGTGAAACCCTTTATCATCTTCCATGCAGACAGGGTATCCCTCAGAACTAACCCATTCTTCATGCCCAAGGTGGTGTCCAGTGTGGCTCTCAACCAATCCATTCATCTGCCCATCTTCTTTCCTAATCCCCAAAACAAAGGGGAAAGCATTCTGCACTCTCTAGATATGCACAATGCAGCTCAGATACTATCTGGAAAGGAGTAAACCCATCAGAAAGTCTGATCAATTGCTGGTTAGCTTTACTACAGGGGCAGAAAGCAAAGCCATCTCTAAGCAAACCATTTCCAAATGGATAGTACACTGCATCCATTTCTGCTACAAACAGCATGGTAAGCCTCCCCCCAAGAGGGTCATTACACACTCCACCAGAAGAGCCTCCACCTCTGCAGCATTCCTCAGAGGAGTCCCCACCAGGGACATCCTGGAGGCTGCCATCTGGACATCTGTTCACACTTTTACCAAGCATTACTACCTGCCTCTCTTCTCCAAATCCAGGGCAGGATTTGCCTCTGCAGTCTTGCAGGACATTCTAGCCAGCCCCTAGCTTCCTTGACTGCCTCCACCCATTTCCTCAGCTTTGGGAATCTACCCAAATGTGATGACTGTAACAGTGAAACACGAAGAACATAGTACAGTTGTGTACACTTGCCATAAATGTAGATGTCTGAGTGTATTCACTGTTCCAGTCCTGGTTTCCCTCCCTCCATCCCCCTTTTTTCTTTTTCTCCTTTGGTTACCTTTCTTCCTTGTTGTTCTCCTTTCCTTACAATGCACATATTGGTATTTATTTTCCACTGGTGGGGTTCTTCCACCAGAACCTGGCCTCCTACTTTGGGGGCTCCTGACAGGGCAAGAAAAACTGATGTAATGGCGTCAGCTGTCTTCCTTTATTCTACTGACGACCTAACGTCAGTCCTAGAGTGACAGCAACTGACGCAGAAATACTAAGCCTCTGGTATTCAGGCTGGCTGAGGGCTACCCCGGCAGCGATAACCCAAATGTGAAGACCGGAACAGTGAATACACTCGAACCTCTGCATTTATGGTAAGTTTACATGACTCTACTTTCAGGAAATCCAAAGTAACAGGTCTTCAGCAAATCAAAAGTCTTGGATAAAAAGCAGTCAGAAATCCAATGAAAAAAACAGTCCAAGTCCACCGACAAAAATTTAATGACTCAGAATATAGACAGCATAAGTAACGCAACATGATGTCCTTCAAGGATGCATCTGCAGTCATAACATATGGGTTGTTCTGCCTCAGGCAGCCCTTCGGTCGGCTGGATTCCAAAGTCTGGGTCTGGCCTCGGCTGATGTCGCACCTTCCCCGACGTCAGAGCGTCTGGGGTATAAAAGCATCAGCCGACGCCATTTTCCTCAGTCTTTCTTGCCGCACGGTGCCCGAAGTAGAAGCTGTTCGCAAGTGCCAGTCGGTCAGATCCAGTGATTTCAGCTACCGAAGACTTCGAAAAAGCTAAGTACCCCGTTGGGGACTCTTTCTTGCCTCAGCCGATGTCAGATAAAGTAAATAATTGTTTAACTTGTGGGAAACAAATACCTCATAAGGATTTCCATTCCTACTGCCTTCCTTGCTTAGGCCCAGACCACGACGTATCGTCCTGTTCAGCCTGTGCTTCCTTCAACCGACGAACTCTTAGACATCTGTCGGAGTTTGCAGAGGAATTTTTTGGGGCTAGTTTTGCATATAAAATGCCGTCGGAGACTCCGACATCACATTTGGTAAAAAAACGGAAGGACAAGGACCGACACTCGCGGCCCGCGGTTTTGGCTGAAACCACGGTAAAGCCTACCGCGTGTGTCTCTGTTTCGGCTGAAACCGAGTCCTCGGAAATTCTTTCATCCGAATCCACTCAACCGACCACCATGGCCCGGGAGGCCCCGGCTGAGTCGGCTACCGAGCTACCTACCGAAACCAGTGTCCAGGATATGTCCGACATCATTCCTTTGGACATATCTACTCCTGCACGTGGGGCAGCTAGGCCCCCTGCTTCCATGTCCATTAAGGCCTTCTCCAGGGCTAAAGCTGCTAAACTTTCTAAAGCTTTGCCTCCCAAGACTACCTCCCGAATCCACTCAACCGACCACCGTGGCCCGGGAGGCCCCGGCTGAGTCGGCTACCGAGCTACCTACTGAAACCAGTGTCCAGGATATGTCCGACATCATTCCTTTGGACATATCTACTCCTGCACGTGGGGCAGCTAGGCCCCCTGCTTCCATGTCCATTAAGGCCTTCTCCAGGGCTAAAGCTGCTAAACTTTCTAAAGCTTTGCCTCCCAAGACTACCTCCCAGAGGCCTTCCTCTAGTACTCAGATCCTCAGCCTTGCAGAGGATCTTATTTCTTTAATTAGAGGTTCACAACCTCACCCGGACAGGGCCTCTCACCCTCCACCAGACAAAAGGCCCAGGACTGAGCCTTCTGACCCACACTCTTCAGATGAGTCCACGGATGGTTCTGAGTTGTCAGACCACCAGGAGGAGGCTTATTCGCCCTATGAGGATTCTGATGCTGAAGAATCTATCCCTTCGGCCTCCCATCCTGAAGAGTTTTCCTTTGGTGAGACTCTACACTCCATGAGAGAGCATTTTCAATGGCAAGGTCAGGAATTCTCTGATTCTAGAAAAAGATTAAGGACCTTTTTACATTTGCCTCAGCATAGGCCCTTAGCTATACCTCCTGTTTTGAATGTAATTGATGATGTGTACAATGATGTCAGTACAGCCCTCATACTCTCCCCCCGGGCCCTGCCAAACCTGATAGATACTACAGGGTCCCGGATTCTCATTTCCATCTGTATAAAGCCCATTCTGCAGACCCAGAAACTATTACTCTGGGCCCTAAAGGGGTTGCAGCTGCCACTGCCAAAAATCCTCTACCTTCTGAAAGAGAGTCTAGAGCTTTAGAGAGATGGGGAAAGAAGGTATATACTTCTGCAACTCTTTCCGTCAGGGCACTAAACTGTCAATTTCATATGATACAGTACCAAGAGTATTTGTTAGATGAACTGAACAAGAAGCTTTCTTCTCCTGAGCCCCTTGACCGTAAATCCCTTCAGGATTTGGTACACAACTCACAGCAGGTTAGTAATCATTTCTTAAAGTGTGGTTATGATGCATTGGAGGCTTCATTTCAGTCAGCTATGACTGGGGCAGTTATTCGTAGGCATGCCTGGCTGAAGGAACAATCTTTGCCAGACCATGTTAAAGCTAAACTCCTGGATGCTCCAATGGAGAAACAAAATTTATTTGGCTCCTCTGCTCAGGAGGTCTTAAAGTATGAAGAAAAGGCTAAATCTGTGCAAACAGTTAAGGATTTCCTACAAGTACAACCACCGAGATTTAGCAGAAACTGGCCTACTAAGAATTGGTCCTTTCCAGACTCGGACAGAGCCCAAAGAGGCAGGAACAGACACCCCAGAGGCAGAGGCCAATCCAGGGGCTCTTACAGAGGCCGTCAGTGGCAACCAGCCAACCAGAGAGGTAGTGCAACTGCAGCAACAACAACTACTACACCAGGACAGGCTCAATTAATTTACTCTGATTCCGCCCACCAGGGCTCAACTGGAAGCACCCTTGGGTGGAAAGCTTGCTTTATTCTCAAAAAATTGGCATTATATTACAAGGGACACATGGACACTGCAAATAATAGACAAAGGATACAGGTTCCACTTCCACGCTTTGCCAAAAAGAAACGGAATGCCAAACCTACCACCAAATCAGAGGGCAGAGGCTTTAAAGCAGATCAACAACTTGCTTCAAATGAAAGCTATAGAAAAAATACCACCTTCAGAAAAAGGCCAAGGATTTTACTCCAGACTGTTCCTTGTACCAAGAAAAGAAAATCAATGGAGGCCTATTCTCGACCTGTCCGCACTGAATACTTTCCTCATTGCCAAAATTCAAGATGCTGACCCTACAGCAACTTCTTCCCATGTTGGGCAAGGAGTCTTGGCTGGTGACTCTAGATCTCAAGGAGGCATACCTGCACGTCCCTATTCGACCAAACTGCAGAAGACACCTCAGATTTCTTGCAGGATCAGAGCATTATCAATTCTCAGCATTGCCCTTTGGCTTATCTACTGCGCCCAGAGTATTCACGAAATGCCTGGCATCAGTAATTGCACACTGCAGACTTCAGGGGATTCAAATCTACCCTTATCTGGATGACTGCCTTATACAAGCGGACAACAAGGTAAATTTGATAAAAGACTTGGCCTATGCCATCCGCCTACTACAGGCATTGGGATACACAGTCAACATCCAAAAATCAAGACTGGTTCCATCCCAAAGGATAACCTTTCTGGGTGCGGATCTAGACCCAACCACCCAAATGGCCTTTCTCACAGAAGAAAAACAAAAACAACTTCCAGATTACTTCATGAATCTGACAAGACAAGCTCAGCTTACTGCAAGGAAAATCCTGCAGGCCCTGGGTTACATGGCATCCTGCATAATTCTGATACCACAGGCCAGGCTGCATATGAGAAAATTACAATGGTATCTAAGGAGTGTATGGTCTCAACACAGTCTCAGTTTGGAAACTTTGATACCAATCATTCCTTGCCTTCAAAAGGAATTCCTGTGGTGGGCTCAGGCCTGCCAGTCCAACAGAGGGTTGCCTTTCAACAAACCAAAAACAAAACAAACCATCACCACGGACGCTTCAGACCGAGGATGGGGAGCACACATGGAGGACAAATGTATCCAAGGCCTGTGGTCTCAAAGACAGCTACACATGCACATAAACCAAAAGGAAATGTTGGCAGTGATGCATGCAATCGAGGCTTTCAAACCCTTCCTCCAAGGCGACCTGTTAATAAGGACAGACAACACCACGATCATGTAGTACATAAACAAGCAGGGAGGCACACACTCCTACCCTCTATGCCGGCTGGCTATGAATCTATGGGAGCTATGCCTGAAACTCAGTATCCAACTGCAGTCCCAGTTCGTGCCAGGAAAGGAAAATACACTGGCAGACAGCTTAAGCAGAACTACCATGGAGGCACACGAATGGATGCTGCACCCAGACATCTTCCAACTCATAACAAAGGCATGGGGAACGCCGGAGATGGATCTATTCGCATCCCCCCTCAACCATCAACTGAAGACATTCTGCTCAAGGACATACCACCCACAAGCATGGAGGGTGGACTCTCTCTCTTTCAGCTGGAAAGCTCTAAAAGTATATGCCTTCCCACCTCTCCCTTTAATGTACAAGGTTCTACTGAAGATCAGGGAGGAACAGCCAAGAGTGATTCTGATAGCTCCAGACTGGCCAAGGCAACACTGGTATCCACTATTGAGGAGCATGTCACTGGCAAAACCATGGCCTCTCCCCCTATGGCCTCTTCTTCTGACGCAGAACAATTACAAGATCATGCATCCCAACTTAAAAACATTGCAGCTAACTGCCTGGAAAATCCCTTAAATCCAAAACAAAATGTTTTATCACAGACAGTGAAGGACATTATCATGGAAGCTCGCCGGCCTTCCACAAGGAAGACATACTCAGCTAAATGGAAAAGATTTTTCATTTGGAACACATCAAAAGGCTTAGATGTGACAGTGGCAAGCATGACAGGTATTCTGGAATACTTAGCAGAACTGTTCCACAATGGCCTTTCCTATTCTTCCATTAAGATTCATGCCTCAGCAATTTCAGCATAATACAATTTGGATCCACCTATCTTCTCACACCCTCTCCTGAAGCAATTTCTGAGAGGAATCAAAAATATCAAACCTCCAAGAAAACCCCCTTTACCTGCTTGGGATCTCAACTTTGTCTTGGAGAAACTAACACTTCTCCCTTTGAACCAGCAGCATCAGCAGATCTCCAGTTTCTGTCTTGAAAAACTGCATTCCTTCTGGCAATAACTTCAGCAAGAAGAGTATCTGAGTTACAAGCATTAATGGCAGTACAGCCATTTCTTATCTTCCATCAGGACAGAGTTACACTAAGAACTAATCCTACTTTTATGCCAAAGGTGGTATCTAGGGTATCCTTGAACCAAGCTATTCAATTGCCTACGTTCTTCCCAAACCCACAGAATAGAGGGGAAAAACTTCTGCACACCCTGGATATACACAGACAACTACGCTACTACTTGGACAGAACTAAAAGTAGCAGAAAAACTGACCAAGTATTGGTAGCATATGCTGCTGGGGTGCAAGGAAAAGCAATTTCCAAACAGACAATTTCAAAATGGATAGGAAATTGCATTCGATTTTGTTACTCCTTTCTTGGAAAGTCAGTTCCTGCAAACATCAGGCCTCATTCCACAAGGGCCACGGCCACCACTACAGCCTTCCTACGAGGGGTGGCTACCAAGGACATTTTAGAAGCTGCTACTTGGAGCTCCGTGCATACATTTACCAAACATTACAATCTACCTTTATACTCCAGATCCAGAGCAGGCTTTGCTACTGCAGTCCTGCAGGGGATCTTAACTACACCATCCTTTTCTTAGTGCCTCCTCCCCCAGATTAGCTATGGTATTCTACCCATATGTTATGACTGCAGATGCATCCTTGAAGGACATAGTACAGTTTTGTACCTACCATAAATGTAGATGTCCGATAGGTATGCATCTGCAGTCAGGTTTACCCTCCCTCCAACCCCTCTGGTATTAGCTAGCTGGGGGAATCTATTATGGTGTATTTGTTTGTATATACATGTGTATGTATGTATGTGTATATATATATATATATATATATATATATATATATATATATATATAATTTTGCAAATGTTTGGAATTCTATTGCATTTCTCCAAATTTAGCCTTCCTAGAGGGCACCTGGCATCTGGGGCAAGAAAAACTTAGGAAAATGGCGTTGGCTGATGCTTTTATACCCCAGATGCTCTGACGTCGGGGAAGGTGTGACATCAGCCGAGGCCAGACCCAGACTTTGGAATCCGGCCGACCGTAGGGCTGCCTGAGGCAGGACAACCCATATGTTATGACTGCAGATGTACCTATCGGACATCTACATTTATGGTAGGTACAAAACTGTACTTTTTGCTACTTATGCTGTCTATATTCCAAGTCATTAAACTTTTGTCGAATGGTGGACTTGGACTGTGTTTTTTCATACTTTCAGGAAATCATGAAAGTGATGATTATAAAGTAATTTCTGCATTGATAACTTGGGTATATCTGAGCTGGTATAATGAAATTAGAGGCTAGCATTTTTCTTGATTGCGGGAATGAACCATTATGACATTCACAGAAAACAAAGTATACACTGCAGGTATAAGTAAGGCCTCTTGGCTACCCCACCCCATAATGCCCAGTAGACTGTGGCTTTTATGCTTCTGAGCTGTCACTTTTGTCCAAGCTACTTTGTTTTTGCTAAATTGTTTTATTTTATGGATTTCCCTCACTTTAACTGGGGTAGTCCAACTGGACTAAATTTAGTCCTCTTTCACTTGAGGCCTTGGTCAAAAATGCTTCAAAAATAAAGTAATACATTCAGAATAACACTGCAGTTAAAAATAGGAAAAAGAAGTAAATAGAAATTGAAGAGAAAACATCCAGAGTTTTAAGGATTACATACAGATATACTGCAAAGATGAACAAGACTGGAATGTACATTTTTATTGTACTAAGGAGATCAGGGAAAGGAGACTGTAGTGTGCGCAGTGGCGTTGAAGTGTTGATTTGAGTATGTTGTAGTATGGAAGAAGGACAGTAAACAGTTTAAAGAAAACTGCACGAACAACAAAGGGTAGTAAGGAAGAGGGGGGAAAACTGCACAAACAACAAAGGGTAGTAAGGAAGAGGGGGGAATAGAGGATGATGAAATAAGTACCAGTAGCATAGAAGGGAAAGAGGGCATTAATAAGGTGCTGAGGTTTTCACTGAGTAAATGTTCTTCGTGTTTCACTGTTGCAGTCATCACACTTGGGTTATCCTGCTAGGGGTAGCCCTCAGTCTGTCCGAATACCAGAGGCTTAATATTTCTGTGTCGGTTGCTGTCGCTCCGGGACTACTATCAGGAGATCAGTGGTATAAAATCAGGCAGCCGACGCCATTGCATCAGTCTTTCTTGCTGAGGAGCCCGAAGCAGAAGCAGTTGGCATTAGTGCTGGTCTGCCACTACCTGAGTTTTCGTTTCTGAACTGAAGTTGAAGTCTTCTAAAGCTAAATACCCCATTGGGGATCCTTTTTTTTGTTGCTCTAACCGATGTCCGAAAAAGTTAACAATTGTCTCGCCTGTGGAAAGCAAATACCACACAGAGACTTCCATTCTTACTGCATCACCTGTTTAGGCCCAAGCCACGACATCCCTTTCTGTCGCCTTTTGTACTTTGTTCAATGCCAGAACTATATGTCGTCGGGCCCTTATTGTAGCTAGATATTTTTGCTCTGTCCTCGTATTCCGATATGGCTTCGGTAAGCCATCCGACTACCTATCTTCCGGAAAAAAGTAAGGATAAAGACAGAGGCAGACCGCACAGGTCCAGAACTGCCGACGACGCTTTCATTAAGCTAGTCAGTTCTCCGGTCCTCAGTGAGGCGCTTTCGCAGCCCCTTTTGCCTGCTTCTGTGGATTTGCAGGCCATTACTGAGACACTTTCACGAGTCCCATATGCAGCGACACTCTTCTTCGACTAAGGATCCTGCGGATGTCTCTCCCTTGGATGGGTCCAGAGCTGCTGAGCAAGCACCTGCTTCCGACGTAGTACTTCACACTACCGATACTCGACACAAACAGACGACGACTTTTGCGTCTTCAGTTCTTTCTAAAACTACAGAGTTTTTAAGGCCCAGGGTACAAACTACGCCCAAAAAAATGATGACCCAAGCTCAGGCACCTGTTTCCTTGCCTCAGTCTCAAATGCTTAGAATGGCAGAAGACCTTATGCTTATTAGGGGAAGTCAGGCTACCCCTTCCAAAAGAAAGAGACTTGCCCCCAGTAGTTTTATCTGAACAGGAGTCCAATGACTCTGATGCTTCTGACTATGAAGACCTGCAACCCCTCTCTGCTTATAAGGATTCTGATTCAGAGGAATCCATTCCTTCTGCCTCTCCACCCAAAGATTTTTCAGTTGGTGAAACCCTTCATACTTTAAGGGAGTATTTCCAATGGGAATGTCAGACTATCCGCAGTCAAAAAAAGAGACTCTGTAGGAATTCTTATATTTACCACAGCACAGACCTTTAACCATTCCTCCTGTCCTGGATATTGTTGATGTTTTCATGGAGTCAAGTTTGACTCCTGACCCCATTCCTTCTGCTCCCAGGAAACCTGACGGGTACTACAGAGTCCCTGATTCTCACAAATTTCTTTTCAAAAATCCTACTGCTGACCCAGAGATCTTCTCTCAAGGACCTAAGGGAATTAAAGCAACCTCAGCTAAGACCACCCCCTCAGACAGGGATTCCCGAGCTTTAGACAGATGGGGTAAAAAAGTGTACACCTGTACTACTCTTGCCATTAAGAGCACTAAATTGTCAGTTCCACATACTGAAATATCAGCAGCATACCATGGAACTCCTCAAACAAAAAGTATCTTCCTTTCCTGTTTGTGCAGAAAATAAAGAATTACAAGAGCTTATGCATTCTGCAAGCCAAGTTACTAAGCACACCTTCCAATGTGGCTTTGATGCTCTAGAAGCGTCTTGCAGGGCAGCAGTCACTGGTGTTCTGTCCTTAGAAGGCATGCTTGGCTTAAGGAACAGACCTTGACAGACTATGTCAAATCAAAATTATTGGCCACACCATTGAACAAAGACAATTTGTTTGGCACCAAGGCAGAAGAGATCTTAAAAAAGATGGAAGAAAAAGCTAAATCTGTGCAGACAGACTTTTTTTTTTACAGGTCCAACCTCTGAGGTTCAGTGGGCATTGCCCCTCCAAGCACTGGTTCTTTCCGGCCCCCTCCAGGCCAGTTCAGCCCAGACCCAGGAGAAGCAGGCCCCACAGACAGCAGCCCCAGGGAATGCAGAGATCTAAGCAATGGAGATGTCCTTCAAGGATGCATCTGCAGTCCTAACATATGGGTTGTCCTGCCTCAGGCAGCCCTTCGGTCGGCCGGATTCCAAAGTCTGGGTCTGGCCTCTGCTGATGTCGCACTTCACCCGACGTCATAGCTGCTGTCAATTGGGTATAAAGGCATCAGCCGACGCCATTTTCCTCAGTCTTTCTTGCCGCGCGGTGCCCGAAGCAGAAGCTGTTTGCAAGTGCCGGTCGGTCAGAACCAGAGATTACTACTACCGAAGACTTCTAAAAAGCTAAGTACCCCGTTGGGGACTCTTTCTTGCCTCAGCCGATGTCAGAAAAAGTAAATAACTGTTTAACTTGTGGGAAACAAATACCTCATAAGGATTTCCACTCTTACTGCCTTCCTTGCTTAGGCCCAGGCCATGACGTAGTAGCTTGTCTAGCCTGTGCTTCCTTCAACCGACGGACACTTAGACGTCGGTCAGAGTTTGCAGAGGAGTTTTTCGGCCCCGCTTTTGCTTACATCATGCCGTCGGAGACCCTGACTTCACAATTAGCTAAAAGGCGTAAGGATAAGGACCGACACTCGCGGTCCGCGGTTTTGGCCGAAACCAAGGTTAAGCCAACCGCGAGTGTCTCGGTTTCGGCTGAAACTGAGTCCTCGGTTCTTCCTTCGGCCGAAAGCATGCCTCCTACTACCGAGGCCTCACACAGCATGGCTGAATCTGCTACTAAAATTTCACCTGCTGTTGCAGGTTCTCAGGATTTATCAGATACTATTCCTTTAGACATATCTACTCCTGCACGTGGAGCTGCTAGGCTCCCTGCATCTATGTCTATCAAGGCTTTTTCTAGGGCTGCAGCTAAATCTTCTAAGGCCTTGCCTGCTAAAACCCCCTCACACAGGCCTACCTCTAGTTCCCAAATGCTCAGCCTGGCAGAGGATCTCATTTCTTTGATCAGGGGATCCCAACCTCACCCTGACAGGGCCTCTCATCCCCCTCCAGAGAAGAGGCCTAGAGCAGAGCCCCCTGAGCCTGTTTCAACAGATTATTCCTCGGATGATTCAGAAACCTCAAATCCTCCAGAAGGCCCTTATTCTCCATATGAGGACTCTGATGCAGAAGACTCCATTCCTTCTGCCTCTCCTCCTGAGGAATTTTCTTTTGGGGAAACCTTGCATGCTATGAGAGAGCAATTCCAATGGCAGGGCCAGGACTTTTCAGATTCAAGGAAAAGGCTAAGGACCTTTTTACATTTACCACAGCATAGGCCTTTAGCCATTCCTCCAGTACTAACAGTTGTGGATGATGCATTTAATGATGCTTGTACTGCCCCTGACTCTCTTCCTCCGGCCCCTGCTAAGCCCGACAGATACTACAGGGTCCCGGACACACACTATCACTTGTATAAGGCTCCTATTGCAGATCCTGAAACTATTTCACAGGGCCCAAAAGCTGTAGCAGCTGCCTCTGCCAAAAACCCCCTCCCCTCTGAAAGAGAATCTAGAGCATTAGAGAGATGGGGTAAAAAAGTTTATACTTCTGCTGCTCTTTCGGCTAGGGCCTTAAACTGTCAATTCCACATGATTCAGTATCAGGAATTTTTGTTAGATCAGCTAAATAAAAAATTGTCCTCTCCTGAACCTATAGACCGTAAGTCCCTTCAGGATTTGGTACATAACACTCAGCAGGTCAGTAATCATTCCTTAAAATGCGGCTATGATGCACTGGAGGCTTCCTTTAGATCAGCTATGACTGGTACAGTGATCAGAAGGCATGCATGGTTAAAAGAGCAATCCTTACCAGACCATGTAAAGTCAAAGCTCCTAGATGCTCCCATGGAGAAACAAAGTTTGTTTGGCTCCTGCACAGCAAGTGTTAAAGAAGGTGGAAGAAAAAGCAAAATCTGTCCAAACAGTCAAGGATTTCTTACAGGTCCAGCCTCCGAGGTTTAGTAGAAATTGGCCTTCGAAGAATTGGTCCTTTCCAGACACCTCCAGAGCTCAGAGAGGCAGAAATAGGCGCCCAAGAGGCAAAGGTCAATCCAGAGGTGCCTACAGGGGACGTCAGTGGCAGCCTAACAACCAGAGAAGTACTGCCACAGATCCAGCTACTACCACTTCCACAGGACAGTCACAGTGACTTGGCTCTGATACCGCCTACCAGGGAACAACTGGAAGCACCCTTAGGCGGAAAGCTAGCCTTATTTTCAGTAAACTGGCATTACATTACAGGAGACAAATGGATTTTACAGACAATAGACAAAGGCTACAGGTTTCACTTCCATACTCTACCAAGAAAGAGAGGAATGCCAAACCTGCCACCAAACCAAACAACAAACGCTCTAGGACAAATCAACCACTTACTAAGGATGAGAGCTATAGAAAAGGTGCTGTTTATGGAACAAGGACAAGGATTTTACTCCAGGCTGTTCCTGGTACCAAGAAAAGAAAACCAATGGAGACCTTTTCTCGACCTGTCCGCTCTAAACACATATCTCATTGTTCCAAAATTAAAAATGCTGACCCTACATCAACTTCTTCCCATGCTGGGCAAGGAGTCTTGGCTGGTGACTCTAGATCTCAAGGAGGCATACCTGCACGTCCCTATACGACCAGATTGCAGAAGATACCTCAGATTTCTTGCAGGATCAGAGCATTATCAATTCTCAGCATTGCCCTTTGGCTTATCTACTGCGCCCAGAGTATTCACGAAATGCCTGGCATCAGTAATTGCTCATTGCAGGCTTCAGGGAATTCAAATTTATCCATACCTGGACGACTGCCTGATACAAGCGGACAACAAGACCAAATTAAGAAAAGATTTGGAAAAGGTTATTCACCTACTGCAACCCCTGGGATACACAGTCAGCATAAAAAAGTCAAGGCTGGTACCATCCCAAAGGATAACATTCTTGGGTGCAGAACTGGACACAACAAATCAAATGGCATTTCTCACAGCAGAAAAGCAAAAACAATTACCTCTCTATTTCATGGCATTAACAACGCAGAACCAGCTTACAGCAAGGAAAGTCCTGCAAGCCCTGGGTTACATGGCATCCTGCATAATATTGATTCCACATGCCAGACTACATATGAGGAAGTTGCAATGGTACCTAAGGAATTTATGGTCTCAGCACAAGCACAGCCTAGAAACCCAAATTCCAATTCCATGCCTGAAGCAAGAATTCCTGTGGTGGGCTCAGGCCTGTCAGTTGAACGAAGGACTGCCTTTCCACAACCCTCACCCAAGTCAGACTATCACCACGGACACCTCAGACCTCGGCTGGGGGGCACACATGGTGGACAAGTGTATACAAGGCCTATGGACACAAGACCAGCTGAACCTACACATAAATCAAAAAGAGATGCTGGCAGTGAAACAGGCAATTCAGACAGTTTCTTCAACAGGGTCATTTGCTGATAAGGATGGACAACACCACAGTCATGTGGTATATCAACAAACAGGGAGGCACACACTCATATCCTCTATGCCGGATGGCAATGGACCTGTGGAATGTGGCCCTGAACCTCAACATTCAGCTCCAGGCCATATTTGTGCCAGGAAAAGAAAATATACTAGCAGACACCTTAAGCAGAACTACCACGGATGCCCACGAATGGATGCTGCATCCAGACATCTTCAAATCCATTACAAAGAAATGGGGGCTACCAGAAATAGACCTGTTCGCATCCCCACACAACCACCAATTGAGGAAATTCTGCATAAGGACATACCACCCACTTGCTTGGAAGGTGGACTCCCTATCCTTCAGTTGGGAAAACCTGACAGCATATGCATTCCCACCTCTTCCTTTGATGCACAAAGTGCTACTGAAGATCAAAGAAGAACACCCAAGGATCATCCTGATAGCTCCAGACTGGCCGAGGCAGCATTGGTACCCGCTACTGAGGAGTATGTCTCGGGCACACGCATGGCCTCTACCTCTAGTTCCTTTACTGCTAACACAGAACAACTTCAAGATCCTGCATCCAAACTTGAAAACACTACAGCTAGCTGCTTGGCATATTACATAAAACAAAATAACCCACCAGAACAACTTCAAGATCCTGCATCCAAACTTGAAAACACTACAGCTAGCTGCTTGGCATATTACATAAAACAAAATAACCCAGATTTATCTCAGAGGGTTAAAGACATTATCCTGGAGGCTCGCAGACCCTCCACAAGGAAAACTTATTCAGCCAAATGGAAAAGATACCTCATTTGGAGTGCAGCAAAAGGAGAAAATGTATCATTAGCAAACATAGCCAACATCCTGGAATATTTAGCAGAACTTTTCCACAATGGCCTGTCTTACTCATCCATTAAGATTCATGCATCAGCAATTTCAGCAGAATACAACATGGATCCACCAGTCTTCTCTCATCCTCTACTCAGGCAGTTTCTGAGAGGAATTAAAAATGTAAAGCCTCCAAGGAAGCCACCTTTGCCTACATGGGACCTTAACTTTGTGCTAGAAAAGTTAACACTCCCCCCTTTTGAACCAGCAGCAACAGCAGAATTACAGTTCTTATCTTGGAAAACTGCTTTCCTGCTTGCAATCACTTCAGCAAGAAGGGTTTCTGAATTACAGGCATTAATGGCAGTACAGCCCTTCCTTATCTTCCATCAGGATAGAGTGTCCTTGAGAACTAACCCTACTTTTATGCCAAAGGTGGTCTCCAGGGTATCATTGAACCAAGCAATCCACCTACCAACATTCTTCCCCAACCCACAGAACAGGGGGGAAGGACTACTACATACCTTGGATGTGCACAGGCAATTGCACTACTATCTGGACAGAACCAAGAACAATAGAAAAACTGACCAGCTTCTGGTAGCATATGCAACAGGAATGGAAGGAAAAGCAATTTCAAAACAGACAATCTCAAAATGGATAGGAAATTGCATTAAAATTTGTTACTCTTTTCATGGAAAGACATCTCCAGAAAACATCAGACCTCACTCCACAAGGGCTACAGCCACTACTACAGCTTTCTTACGAGGAGTGGCTACCAAGGACATTTTAGAGGCTGCTACTTGGAGCTCCGTGCGCCAAGCATTATAATCTACCTTTATACTCCAGATCCCGAGCAGGTTTTGCCACTGCTGTTTTGCAGGGGATCTTAGCTACACCATAATCATCTTAGTGCCTCCTCCCCCAGTTTGGCTATGGTATTCTACCCATATGTTAGGACTGCAGATGCATCCTTGAAGGACATAGTACAGTTTTGTACCTACCATAAATGTAGATGTCAGAGAGGTATGCATCTGCAGTCAGGATTACCCACCCTCCTTCCCCTCTGTGGTACTCCTAGGGTATTTGCCCATCTTGTAGCTAGCTGGGGGAATCTATTATGGTGTATTTGTTTGTATATATGTATATACATGTTTATTTTTGTTTGCTCTCTACTGTTTGGAATCATTTGCATCTATCCAAATTTAGCCTTGCTAGAGGGCACCTGGCATCTGGGGCAAGAAACACTGAGGAAAATGGCGTCGGCTGATGCCTTTATACCCAACTGACAGCAGCTATGACGTCGAGTGAAGTGCGACATCAGCCGAGGCCAGACCCAGACTTTGGAATCCGGCCGACCGAAGGGCTGCCTGAGGCAGGACAACCCATATGTTAGGACTGCAGATGCATACCTCTCGGACATCTACATTTATGGTAGGTACAAAACTGTACTTTCTTCCTCTTCAAAAACGGGGAGTGCTAAGCCACCCCCTTATGGTAAGAACTCAGTGACTTTACACCTCCACCCCTTACCTCTGCCCACCTGCTTGTGCCCGTAGGAGGAAAACTCTCCTTCCATGCAAACAGTTGGGCCTCTATCACCAGTGACCGATGGGTCCTCAAAATAGTGTCCCAGGGATACAAATTTTATTTCCACACTCTGCCAACCCTAAGAGGGTTCCCAGATCTTCCTCCAAACCAGTGGGCAGAGGCAAAAAAGCAAGTCCTTTCCCTGCTCTCTGAGGGCAATACAACATGTTCCTGCAGACCAGATAGGCCAAGGTTTGTATTCCAGACTCTTCCTGGTGCCCAGAAAAGAGGGCACCTGGTGCCCAGTCCTCAACCTATCCATTGTAAACAAACACCTTTGTGGTTATACCAAAATTCAAAATGCTCACCCTCCAGCAGCTTCTTTCTATGCTTTCCAAGGATGCTTGGTTAGCCACCCTAGACCTAAAAGAGGCCTACCTACACATCCAATTGGGGAATCTTGCAGGAAATGTCTACGTTTCAGGGCAGGATCTATGCACTTTCAGTTCTCTGCGCTTCCCTTTGGCTTATCCACTGCTCCCATTGTTTTCACAAAATACCTGGCTCCTGCCATTGCTTTTTTACAGGCAAAGAAATATTCAAATTTACCCCTACTTAGACGATTGCCTGATTCAGGCAGACAGGAAAAGCTGTTAACAGCACCTAACCTTTGTAAAGGACCTACTGACCTCCCTGGGGTAAACGATCAACAAAAAGAAATCAAAACTAGTACCCACTCAAAAAATTGTATTCCTGGGAGCAAGCCTGGACACAGCATCCCAGATGGCATTCCTTACTCAAGAAAAACAAGCCTATGTGACCAGCTACTTCTCTCAGCTAGCCACCAGAACCCAGTTATCCACAAGGAAAATCCTGCAAGCTCTAGGGTTCATGGCCTCCTGCATTCTACTGCATTCCCTATGCCAGACTGCATGTGAGGAAACTACAGTGGTACCTAATAAGCCTTTGGTGTCAACACTCAAGACCTGGAAACCATCATACCAATGATACCTTGTCTAAGGAAAGTTTTTCTTTGATGGGCAGCAGCATGCAACCACAACAAGCTATTTCCCTTCTCACAACCCCACGCCACCCAGACCCATCACCACAGACACATCAGACTATGCCTGGGGTGACTGACGGCAGGTGCATTCAGGGCCATTGGAGCCCAGATCAAATACATCTGCACATCAACAAAAAGAGATGGTAGCTGTTCAGCATGCCCTGACAGCTTTCAGACCCCTACTCTCCCTGGGGCCTCTACTGATCAAAACAGGCAACACCACAGTGATGTAGTATATCAACAAGCAGGGAGGTACTCACTCTTATCCTCTCTGCAGGCTTGCCATGACCCTTTGGCACACAGCCTCAGCCATGCAACTACTAGCACAATTCCTGCCAGAATCCCAAAACTCTCTGGCAGACAACTTAAGCAGAAACCTGATGGACCCACACAAGTGGCAGCTAGACCACAGAACCTTCACCCTTGTAACCCAGAAATTGCCTCCCACTCCAATCATCAGCTCACCAAATCAAATTCTGCACCAGGGAACCTCACAGCAAGACCTGGAAAGTGGATGTTCTACCCTTCCAGTGGGTAAACCTCTCTGTCTATGCATTTCCCCTTCCACCACTCATTTCAAGGGTACTGCTCAAAATAAGAGAGGAAAAAGAGGGCAATCCTGATTGCCCCAGACTGGCCACGCCAGCACTGGTGCCCCAGACTGGCCACGCCAGCACTGGTGCCCCAGACTGGCCACGCCAGCACTGGTGCCCCAGACTGGCCACGCCAGCACTGGTGCCCCAGACTGGCCACGCCAGCACTGGTGCCCCAGACTGGCCACGCCAGCACTGGTGCCCCAGACTGGCCACGCCAGCACTGGTGCCCCAGACTGGCCACGCCAGCACTGGTGCCCCAGACTGGCCACGCCAGCACTGGTGCCCCAGACTGGCCACGCCAGCACTGGTGCCCCAGACTGGCCACGCCAGCACCTCAGATCCCTACACTCCTGACCCAGAAGAATGGAGAATTCATGCAGACCCTCAACCTGGCTTATTCCCTGACCTCTCCTCAAACTGCCAGCCTAAGCAAACAAGTTCTAGATGTGATATGCGAGGTCCGACACCCCAGCACTAGAAAATCTGGATCCAGGCTAACGGAGCTGAAACAATACAGCTCTCCCTACCTCTCATCCTGGATTACCTAGCAGACCTACTACACAGGGGTCTATCCTTTTCTTTATTTAAAATCCATACCTCTGCCTTCTCTGCTCCTTTCAGCACAGAACCACCTCTCTTCTCACACCCTCTCATCAAACAGTTCCTAAGAGGGGATAACAACTTAAGGCCACCCAGAAGAGCTCCAGCCCCAGCTTGGGACCTTAACTTTGTGTTGGAAAAGCTCACCCTACCTCCCTTTGAACCTGCAGCTTCAGCAGAGTTAAAATTCCTCTCTTGGAAAACAGCTTTGCTTCTAGCCATCACTTTAGCTAGAAGAGTTTCAAAGCTGCAAGCACTCATGACTGTAGAGCCCTTCATCATTTTCCACGCTGACAGGGTCTCCCTCAGGACTAACCCCTTTTTCATGCCTAAAGTGGTGTCTAGTGTGGCTCTCAACCAATCCATTCTTTTGCCCACCTTTTTAGATGTGCACAGACAGCTCAGATTCTATCCTGTAGAAAAAACTAACCAATTGCTAGTCAGCTTCGCAGCAGGGGCAGAGGGCAAGGCCATATCCAAACCACCTCCAGATGGATCTATTTCTGCTACAAACAGCATGGGAAACCGCCCCCAAAGGGGGTCAGGACACATTCCACCAGGGCAACCTCCACCTCTATAGCTTTTCTTAGAGGAGTCCCCACCAGGGACATCCTGGAAGCTGCAACTTGGACTTCTGTTCATACCTTCACCAATCATTGCCACCTGCCTATCTTCTCCAAATCCAGGGCAGGCTTTGCCACTGCAGTCTTGCAGGGCATCTTAGCCTGCCTCCAGGCTTCTTGACTGCCTCCACCCTTTTTCTTCAGCTTTGGGAATCAACCCAGGTGTGATGACTGCAATAGTGAAACATGAAGAACATAGTACATATGATGTTCTTCGTGTTTCACTGTTGCAGTCATCACACTTGGGTTATCTGCCTGCAGGTAGCCCTCAGTTGGCCCGAATACCAGAGTCTTAGGATTTCTGTGTCAGATGCTGTCGCTTCTTCCATGACGTCAGGTCGTCAGAGGTATAAAACAGGCAGCCGACGCCATTACATCAGTCTTTCTTGCCGAGGAGGACCCCGAAGCAGAAGCAAGTCACAAGTGCTAGTCGGCTGCTACCTGAAATTTTCGTTTTTGAGTTTATAATCCTGAAGTCTTCAAAAGCTAAGTACCCCGTTGGGGATCCTTTTTTCTTGCTCTAACCGATGTCAGAAAAAGTTTACAATTGTCTTGCCTGTGGAAAGCAAATACCTCAGAGATTTTCATTCTTACTGCGTCACCTGTTTAGGCCCAGACCACGACGTCCCTCGCTGTCTGTTTTGTGTCTTGTTTAACGCCCGAAACATTCGTCATCTGGCTATCTTTGTCACTAAATTCTTTTGCTCTTGTTCTCCGTATTCTGAAATGACTTCGATAAGCCATCTGCTTACTGATTATCTGAAAAAACGTAACGATAGACAGAGACAGACCTCATAGGTCCAAAACTGCCTACAACGCTTCCGTTAAGCTAGTCGCCAGTCCGCCAGTACTCAGGCACCTTTGCAGCCCCTGATGCCCACTTCTACAGATTTGCAGGCTTCTGCTGAGACCCATTCGGAGACCAGTATGCCGCGAGATGCTTCTTCAACTATGGAACCTGCAGATGTCTCTACCTTGGATGGGTCCGGTGCCTCTGTGCAGGCACAGACTTCTTAGGGTGTATTCCGACCTACCAATGTTCGACTTAAACCGACAACTTTGTTTTTAGCTAAAACTACCGAATTTCTGAGGCCCAGAATATGTACTATGCCTAGAAAGCCGACGACCAAAGCGCATGCTCAAGCTCCCTTGCCACAAAAACAAATGCTTAGAATGGCTGAAGACCTTGTTACCCTAATTAGGGGAAGCCAACCTTCCCCTGCTAAAAGACAAAGAATTGAGTTTCATTCTGATTCTACAGACCATGAGTCCGATGACTCTGACCCTTCTGATTATCAGGATATGCCCTTATCAACTTAAGAGGATTCAGATGCAGAGGAATCCATTCCTTCTGCCTTCTCTCCAGAGGATTTTTCCTTTGGTGAAACCTTGCATACTTTGAGAGCATTTCCGCTGGGAATGCCAGGACTACCCTCAGTCTAAAAAGAGACTCAGGGAATTTTTAGAGTTGCCCCAGCACAGGCCTCAAGCTTATACCCCCTGTCTTGGATGTTGTAGATGTTTTTATGGAATCCAGTCTTACTCCAGATACTTTACCCCCGACCCCTAGGAAACCTGACCGGTACTAAAGAGTACCTGATTCCCACAAATTTCTCTTCAAGAATCCTACTGCGGACCAAGAGACCATTTCCCAGGGACCTAAAGGTATTAAGGCTACTACAGCCAAAAACCCTACCCCTTCAGGCAGGGATTCCAGAGCTTTAGACAGATGGGGTAAGAAGGTATACCTCTGCAACTCTTGCCATCAGGGCATTGAATTGCCAGTTTCACATGTTGAAGTACCAGCAGCATATTATGGAACTAATTAAACAAAAAATGGTGTTACTTCCAGATTGTGCAGAAAATTAAGATTTACAAGAGCTAATGCATTCTGCAAACCAAGTCAGTAAGCATACTTTGCAGTGTGGCTTTGATGCCCTAGAAGCATCTTGCAGGGCTGCAGTGACTGGGTCTGTACTGAGAAGGCATGCTTGGCTGAAGGAACAAACTTTGCCCGATCATGTCAAATCCAAATTACTAGATGCTCCTTTAAATAAAGACTGTTTATTTGGCACCAAAGCAGAAGAGGTTCTTAAAATATGGAAGAAAAGGCTAAATCTATGCAAACTGTTAAAGAATTCTTACAAGTGCAAGCACCTAGATTCAGTAGGCATTGGCCTTCTAAAAACTGGTCCTTTCCAGCCCCTTCCAGGCCTTCTCAGACCAAACCCAGGAGAAATAGGCCACCCAGACTACAGTCTCAGGGTATGCAGAGATCTAAACAACGGAGTGCCCCCACCTCAAAAGCAGGGAGTGGCAAGACACCCCCTTATGGAAAAAGTTCACAATTACTTTTCAATTATCTTTCCGAGCCCTGCCCATTTACTTGTGTCCCTAGGAGGAAAACTTGCCCTTCTTGCAAAAAACAGGATGTCTATTACTCAGGACGTATGGGTCCTGAACATTGTGTCCCAGGGGTATAGATTCTACTTCCATACACTGCCAACCCTAAGCGGGTTTCCAGACCTTCCTCCAAACCAGTGGGCAGAGGCTCAAAAGCAAGTACTTTCCCTGCTCAATATCAGAGCTATTCAACCTGTTCTAGTAGAACAAAGAGGGCAGGGTTTCTACTACAGACTTCCTGGTGCCCAGAAAAGAGGGCTCTTGGCACCCAATCCTGGATCCATCAACTCTCAACACCTTCCTAGTGGACCCAAAATTCAAGATGCTTACCCTGCAACAGCTTCTCCATATGCTAGCCATGGATGCTTGGTGAGTCACTCTAGACACCCCCATAAGGGAGTCATGCAGAAAATATCTATGCACTGTCAGTTCTCTGCACTTCTCTTTGGCTTTTCTACTGCACCCAGAGTATTCACAAAGTGCCTGGCTCCAGCCATTGCATACTGCAGGCAGAGAAATATCCCCATTTTCCCATACTTGGACGACTGTCTGATTCAGGCGGACAGTCAGGAATTGCTACTTCAGCACCTGGCATTTGTAAAAAGCCTTCTCGCTTCATTGGTGCACACCATCAATGAAAAGAAATCACAACTGGTGCCCAGTCAAAAGATTGTATTCCTGGGGGCAAGCTTGGGCACAACTTCCCAGATGGCATTTCTCACTTCAGAAAAACAGATCTATCTGACAAACTACTTCAAACAAATGGCCACCAGGACCCAGCTTTTTGCAAGAAAAATACAACAAGCCCCAAGTTTCATGGTCTCATGTATTCTGCTAATTCCATATGCAAGACTGCATATGAGGAAACTTCAGTGGTACATAAAGTCTTTGGTGCCAGCATTCCCAGGACCTGGAGACAGTCATACCTTGTCTAAGGGTAGAGTTCCTTTGGAGGGCAGAAGCATGCAACCACAACAATGGACTGCTTTTCACTCAACCCCTCACCACCCAAACCCTGACAACAGACGCATCAGACTATGCATGGGGGGGCTCACATGCAGGCAAATGCATTCAGGACCACTGGAGGCGAGCCCAGATTCTCCTGCACATCAGTCAAACAGAGATGCTAGCTGTACAGAATGCTCAGACAGCCTTCAAATACCTAATCCTTCTAGGATAACTGCTTATAAAAACAGACAGCACCAGAGTTATGTGGTACATAAACAAGCAGGGGGGACCCATTCTTGCCCACACTGCAGGTTAGCCATGGCCCTGTGGAACACAGCCTTGAGCAACCAAGTGCATCTACAAGCTCAATTCCTGCCAGGCAAACAAAATTCATTGGCAGATGACTTGACCAGAAATCTCCTAGATGCACACAAGTGGAAATTGGAGCCCAACACCTTCGACCTTCTGATCCAGAGGTGGGGGACCCCAAAGGTGGACCTTTGCCTCCCCTGAGAACCACCAGTTGAGCAAATTCTGCACCAGGAACCCTCACAGCAGTGCCTGGAAGATGGATGCCCTATCCTTTCAATGGGAAGACCTCTTAATTTATGCCCCCCGCCCCTCCTCTTAAAAGTACTACTCAAGATAAAACAGGACAGGCCTCTCAAAAGTACTACTCAAGATAAAACAGGGCAGGCCAAGGGCAATCCTTATTATTGCCCCAGACTGGCCATGCCAGCACTGGTACCCACTCCTACGCACTCTGACAACAGTGCCACCCTGGCACCTTCACCAGACTCCTACCCTGCTGTCCCAGCAGGAGGGACAGATTTTGCATCCACAATTGCAATCCTAAGCCTTGTAGCCTGGCTTATCCCTTGAATGCACTACCAGCAACCCTCAAACCCTCGTAAACAGGTGCTGGACGTCATTCTTGATGCCAGGAGACCTAGTACTAGGAAATCCTATGCTGAAAAGTGGAAAAGATATTGTTCTTGGAATCCGTCTCAATGGAAGGACACAGCAGTGCCCTCCTTACCTCTAATCCTGGATTACCTAGCAGAGCTACTCCACAGAGGCCTATCCTTCTCCTCCATTAAGATTCATGCCTCTGCCATCTGTGCTCGAGCCACCTCTATTTTCTCACCCTCTCATCAAACCGTTCCTGAGAGGGGCTAACAACTTAAGGCCCCCTAGGAAAGCTCCCACCCCTGCCTGGGACCTTAACTTTGCACTGGAAAAGCTCACTCTTCCCCCTTTTGAACCTGCAGCTTCAGCAGAGTTAAAATTCCTCTCTTGGAAAACAGCCTTGCTTTTAGCCAAAACTTCAGCAAATAGGGTGTCGTGAGTTACAGGTGCTAATGGCTGTGGAACCATTCATTATTTTCCATGCTGACAGGGTTTCCCTCAGGACTAACCCGTCCTTTATGCCTAAGGTGGTGTCCGGTGTGACTCTTAACCAATCCATCCATTTGCCAACCTTCTTCCCTAACCCTCAGAATAAAGGGGAAAGGATCCTGCACTCCTTGGATGTGCACAGACAGCTCAGGTTCTACCTTAACAGGACTAAATCTGTCAGAACATCTGACCAGCTGTTAGTCAGCTTTGCTACAGGTGCAAGAGGGTAAGGCCATTTCAAAACAAACTATTTCCAAATGGTTAGCACACTGGATCCATTTCTGCTACAAGCACCATGGAAAACCACCACATTCCACCTCTACAGCATTTCTCAGGGAAGTCCCTACCTGGGACATTCTGGAACCTGCAAACTGGAGTTCTGTACACACCTTCACCAAGTATTTCCACTTACCAATCTTTTCTAAATCCAGAGCTGGATTTGCTGTAGCAGTCTTGCAAGGCCTACTAGTCGACCCTAACACTTCTTGACTGCCTCCACCCTTCCTCAGCTTTGGGAATCAACCAAAGTGTGATGACTGCAACAGTGAAACATGAAGAACATAGTACATTTGTGTACAATTACCATAAATGTAGATGTTTGGGTGTATTCACTGTTGCAGTCCTGGTTTCCCTCCCTCCAGCCCCCTGGTTTTCTCTGTCGCTCTGTCTCTCCTCTCTGTGGCTATTCCTACTGGTATTGGTATTTACTTTTTACTGGTGGTGTTTTTCCCACCATATCCTAACTCCCTATTTGGGGGTTCCTATCATTTGGGGCAAGAAAAACTGATGTAATGGTTTCTGCTGCCTGTTTTGTATACCCCTGACGTCAGGGAAGAAGCGACAGCCTCCGATGCAGAAATAGTAAGACTGGTATTCGGGCGACTGAGGGCTACCTGCAGGCAGATAACCCAAGTGTGATGACTGAAACAGTGAATACACTCGAAGATCTACATTTATGGTAAGTGTACACAACTGTACTTTCTCTGCAGTATTATCAAATACAAGTGGACCAGGTTTTCAAAATCCTTCAACCATGCCAACAAAGTATGCTTAAACACACTGAAAAAAATGCCCTTGTAATTATGTACGAGCATGCACACACACCAGGTATTTGTAATAGCAGTCAAATTCACTATAAACTCTTCAAAATACTGTACTTTGCAAAATATGCTTTTGAAATGGCTGTATTTTGTGAAATAACTGTACTGTAATACTGCACAAACTTGCAAACACTCTATATACTTTTGATATCTCTGCTAGCTTTAATTAATGTGAAAAAGTAGCACATAGCGAAAAAATGAGATCATTTTCCTTTTATACAATTCTGATATTTCAAATATTTTTCATAACTATTTCAAATATTTTCTGTCAATATGTTGGAGTTTCAGACATTTCGTTTAACTGGAAATTTGTTTTGAATGCTTTATTTTATATTCTTCGAGAAAGAAATCATTTTAAGCAAGTTTTGATATGTGAAATTCATTTCTGGCCCGTTTTTGAGAGTTATACATGCAGTAGGGATGATCCATTCCTCTGTATTCCTCCAACATTAATGGAGTGCCTCTTGGTCTTGATTTTGGATCCCATTTTTGACACCATGTTGCTCTTCTTGGTTTACAGTTGGAGATGAACAGACAGGGTATTTTGTTTATGTGCTTTGTTACACTGAAACACGAGGATGGGTATCAGAAGTACAAAATATAAATGATCTGATTAACTGACGAGACTACACAGACATGTATGCTTACTTCTCAACTGCTTACTACAAAATGGCAGTCGCATGTATGCTTACTTCTTAATGGCTTACTACTAAATGGCAGTCAGGCTTGCACGTGCTCAGTATTTATAGACATGTGTAAAGCACATGGAAAGCTTCTAAAAGGCATAGGACATGTACTTTTTTCACAACTTTAATCCGATTAAAACCTTTGGAAGGCTGCATCCTCACTATCTCCCCTTCTTGTAATGGATTGAGCGGTTAAGCAGTTGTATTTTGCAGGCTTATATTTTTTTGCAGGAGAGTAGAGGTCCATTGAGTGCAGTATATATTTATTTTTGTAGAACTGTATAGTGTTGGTCTTGTTGGTGGAGGCTATCTTATTAAAAGTATTTAGCTGCTTACAATGTAAGAATCTTCCATCATATAAATAAGCAAGATAGTAGCAAGCTAAATCATTATAGTGACAGAAAGCAGAGACATTTATGATTTTAACTTTTTTGTTTTTTATTCATTCATTTTTTTATTCAAAAAAAGATTTGAAAATGTCTCAATTTTTCCACAATACTGAGATGTCTTTTTTCTGGATGTATCCAGTACAAAATCATATGTGCAAATAATGCCAACTTTTTTCTTCACTATCATACCAGTTATATTCTTGAATTTCTGAGTCTTTTATGATTTATTTAGCCAGTATCTCTAAATATAAAGTAAATAAACAGGAAGGAGTACAAACCTGCATGTTTGCTTCCTTTATTTAAGCACAACGTATCGGAGAGGAACCCTTCAGCTTTAATTCTTGCATCAGATAATTTCATGTATTCTCTTGATCTGATGTAGTTTACTTCATTTGGTCTTTAACCTGTGGGTTACAGATCCGTATCGGATCTTAGCTGGCAACTTTTACTAGCATCAGCTCCGAACTCCTCTCCTTACACACAATACACTTCCACTGCCTTCCATCCTCCGATCTCATTTGCCATGAATAGCTTATGTCTCTTGAGCTCCAACTTAGTCAAGTGGGTAAAATCTTTGAGAGTATCTTTTTTCTTCAGATTTTTGTTATAGTGTTAGTATAGGTCCCCTTTCTCCTCCCCTCGCTTGGTGCGTCAAGTTGTAGAGTTTTAGGATAGTTAGTCATTTGTACTGTTGTGTGAATTGTAGCTTCCCCTCCCCCTCAGTGTTTCTGTGTGCGAGTGTGGTGAGTGTGCCAGTTAGAAAGAAACTGCCTTTTTTTCTCAAGTTCTCTTTCTACTGAGGCAGTATGGCTGAAAAGCTTGTTTTCAAATATTGCACAGTGTGGCCATAAATTATCCCCTGTGGATGGCCACACTCTGTGTGTTTTGTGCTTGGGCGTGGCCCATCTGAGTGTGGACTGCAGCATATGTGCGGGCTTCAACCCCCACGCCATTAAAGATAGGAAGGCCAATTTGGCCCTCAGAGGTCTTCTTCCCCCTTCAGAATTTGTTTCCTCTTCTCCGACTTCGGTCACAGCGGCTGCTGTGGCCGCCTCTTCTTCCTCTGGCTTCTTCTCCCTCCCAGGCTGGGATTCAACCTCCTGTACCAAAGCCTGTGGTAGCACAGCAGAAAAGAGGTAGAGAGATGGAGAGAGAGTCAAAGGCGAAGGAAAAGAGAAAGCGGTCTCCGGACCTCACTTCACCTACAAAGACACCACGGATCCATGACTTCTCTCCTCCCCAGAGCTGGAGGAGACACGTTCAGCTTCTCAGGCCTTGGTGCCCCGACCAGCCAGGTCGGAGTCAGTGGCCTCATCGAGGTCCTCCCGGTCCTTGTCAGACATTGATCTGGATAAAATGATGAGGTTTATCCGTACTCAGATCCAGATGAAGGTCTTGTTAACCCCCCCCTCCTTCAGGAGGGGGAAGCTTGCTTCCTTTTTTCCAACTGATATCTCCTTCTCCGATCCGACCTTCGGTTTTGGAGTACTCTGATCCAAGGTTGGCTTTGGTCAGGGGGTCGGTGCCGACGGTACCTGCTTCCTCGACGCCGACAGCTGCCTGGAGCCTATCTGATCTGACTAGCTCGGATCCGAGCCCCTCTCAGAGCCGGAGCTTGGGTGTCTGTTCCGAGGGAGTGGAACCTTTTTCTTCGGCCCTGACTTTGGTCAGGTTCCTTCCCTCGGGAGTTCCGTCCACCTCAGGCCCGGCTCAGATTCTCTCATTGGACCTGGGGAGACCGGCCTACTTATTGGTTTCTCAAGAGGTTCGCTCTCTTTCAGCATTCAATATAGAAAGGGTTCTCTCCGCTGAATCGAGACCCCGGCTGCTCCCTCGGAGTCCACCCAGACCCCCTCGGCTCTGTCTACGGTCTCCATTTTAGCAGAGGGACAGCCCGTGCTCGAAGAGCCCCAGACTGTTCCCCCCGAGGAACAAGTGGCTTGCGAGCTCCCCCTGGAGAGCCCCACCAGAGAGGTACCTCGCACGCATACGTGCAAGAGGAGGTACTTTGCCTCTCCCGGGTCCCTCACTGACTACACAAACTTGGATGATGGAGAAGGTTCCCCTAGAGACATCATGGAAATCCTGCGCCAGTGGGGAGGTTGTTTTGCCCCCAAACCTTCTTCTGATGAGTCAGTGTTCCTTGAGGCTTTCGGCACGGGCCCGTCTACTTCTGGGTGTCCCCTCCTGCGGATCCTTTGGTGGATCTGGTCACCTCGTCGGCATGAAAGGAACCAGACACCATGGAACGTATCCCAAAAAGACCAGATAAGATCTTAAGCCCCCCCCCCCCCGCTATAGCCAGACAAGCATGGAACAAGGGCTCCCCCGTAGACGCCATGGTGGGTAGCAGCAGCCACTAAGAAGGAACTTGCTCAGGAGAGTTCTTCGGGCCATCTTCCTGACAGAGAGTCGCAGATGATGAACCGCCTAGGGAAGCGGGTTTATGCTTCAGCTACCTTTTCGATTAGGGCACTGAACTACCTGGCCCATGTCGCCAGTCTCTGTGACCTGGTAAAGAGCTAGATGAGTCTACCCCCAAGTCCAAGTTGCAGGAGGACAAGGCTTCGTTCTCCGCAAGGATGGCCACTTTAAAAGCAGTATCTAATACGTCCATGCGACTCCTCTCGCATGCTACGGAAGGAGTGGCTGGGTCCGGCGTGTCCATGAAGTGCAATGCCTGGCTCAGGTTATGTTGATATTCGGAACCCTTCAAGGCATCCTTTGCCAATGCCCCTTATGACTGCTCTACACTCTTTGGTAAGACCATCAGAGACATTAGTCCAGAGTGGGAAGGACGGGAAGACACTGTCTGCCATCGGGATCTGCTTCTCTAACCTTCAAAGGTCCTTTTCCCAGAACCAGAGAGGGCAAAAGAAGATGTGGTTCCTGAAGTCGCAGTATTTCCGGGACACTCAGGGCTCTTCTTCCCCCGAGGCAGAGGGGGACAGAATGGATGCCGGCCCAGAGGCAGAGGGGGTCCAAGGAACTTTGGGTCTCGAGAACCTTTCTCTGACAGACCTGGGCAGCAACCCTGAGGGGTTGCCCGACTGCTGTACTGTGGAGGCAGTCGGAGGACGATTTTCTTTGCACTTAGCGGCATGGGAGTCCATAACAACGGACCGCTGGGTGCTTCAGATCATGTCCAGAAGATACTCTATCCCTTCCCCCAAATCTCCCAGACACCTCCCGGACGTATCACCCACGCAAAGGGAGGCAGCAGCACATGCTAAGAAAATGAGCCATCAAAACTGTCCCCCCAGATCAGTCCGGATCAGGCTTCCACTCCAGGTTCTTTTTGGTGCCAAAGAAAACGGGGGACTTGAGGCCTGTTCTGAACCTCTCTATCCTGAACCTTTCAGTTGCCAAAGAGAAGTTCCGGATGGTCACATTACAGTCCATCATGCCGTACCTGCAAGAGAGCGACTGGATGTGCTCCATTAGACTTCCAGGATGCTTACTATCGCATAAAAATGCACAGAAGCTCCAGGGAGGTTCCTCCGCTTCCGGCTAGGAGTCTATCCTTATCAATTTCGATCCCTACCCTTTGGTCTCACCACAGCCCTCAATGTGTTTACCAAAGGTATGGCGGTGGTAGCAGTTCACCTGAGGCTTCAGGGGATTCAGGTCTGTCCGTACCTGGATGAATGGCTCCTCACTGCTCCCACCAGGCGTCTACTCTCCCAAACCAGGGATTATTTCCTGACTCTTGTCCCTGTGTTTGGGGATGACAATCAACGCATCCAAATCTCTCCTAGGTCCTGTACAGGTGATAGACTACATTGGTGCAAGGATAGATACTCTTCAGTGCAAAATCTTCCTGACCTTGGAGAGCGTTCAAAATCCGAGGATGCATGTTTCCCTGATCTACCACTCTCATCTCCCAATGGCAGAATCGGTGTTGAGGGCCTTAGGCTCAGTGGCGGCGACAATAACTCTTCTCCAGTGTGCTCGGTTACACATGAGAATTCTACAGTGGACTCTAGCTGTACAATGATCCCTGTTGGAACTGCCATTGACAGATCCAATTCAACTCGGTCGAGTCTGCCGGTCGTCCCTCATATGGTGGATGTGCTTTCCGGACATTTTGGAGGATGACCTTTTGTTCCAGCCCTGGCCCAAGCCACAGTGACCATGGATGCCTCCCAACTCGGGTGGGGGGGCATTGTTCGGGCAGGACAATCCAAGGCCTGTGTTCCCCCATAGAGACCAGCTTGCACATAAATGTCCTAGAGCTGAGGGGGGTCCTTCTAGTGTTGCAGGCCCTTCATGCCTTTCTTCCTCTGGGGGGTGATTGCTATTCAGTCAGGCAACATGTCAGTGGTCTGGTATATCAACAAACAGAGGGACCAGATCTTACCCCTTTGTCGCGAGGCCATGAGAGTGTGGGAATGAGTGATCTCCACCGGTCGCTTTCTCATCGCAACACACATTCCGGGACAGTCCAGCATCCTAGTGGGCAGGCTAAGTTGGACCATTCTGATGGCTTACGAGTGGTCTCCGAATCTGTCAGTAGCGGAACAGATCTTCAGCAAGTGGGGTCAACCTTGCTGTGATCTCTTTGCATCTCCTTCCAATGCGAAGTGCTGCGAATTTTTTACTCTGAACCTCCTTTCGGGGGAGTCTCCCAGAGAAGCTCTAGTTCATGCTTGGCCTCCCGGTCTTTCTGTATGCTTATTCGCCAGTACCTCTCATTCAGAGATTTCTTCAGAAAGCTCATCGACTGGGGAGCAAAGTGATCCTCATTGCCCCATTCTGGCCTCACCAGGTATGGTTTCCCTTCCTTTGGTCTCACCTTCTGGCTCCGCCTTGGATCTTAGATTCCATTCAGGATTTAATTTCAGTCCCTTCGGGAGTGCCTCATCCGAATCTGGACAGCCTGAAGCCCACAGCTTGGCTGCTCCAGTTACCGTGATTGCTAGGACTCCTGGACTATTCTCCTCAGATCTATTTTGGTGGCTGCTCATAAGTCTTCGACCAGGAAGGATTATCTCAGCAAGTGGAAACGTTTTTCCTTTTGGGCCTCTCAAAGGAGTTTAGACCCTTTCACGGCTCCTATTTCCGCCATTCTTGATTTTCTAGCTGATATTTTTTTCAACACTGAGCTAGTTCTTCTACTGTCAAAGTTCAGTTGGCTGCCATCTCTCATTTTCATGTGGGCGAGAATTCTGCCTCTTCAGACTGTGTAAAGCCTTTATCAAAAGCACCTTTTTGTTACATCCCCTCGCTCAAAGATCCTGTTCCCCCATGGGACCTTTCTATGGTTCTTCAAGCTTTGGTCACTCCGCCTTTCGAGTCTGCCGCAACTGCAGATCTGAAATTTTTTATCTTGGAAAACAGCTTTTCTGGTGGCTATTACCTCTGCAAAAAGGGTTTCAGAATTACAGACCTTGTCCATCAAAATTCATGAATTTGCCTGTGGTCTTTCCTAATTTTACTAACAAGATGGAATACAAACTCCACATGTTGGATGCTCATAGAGAGTTATGATTCTATTTACACAGGACAAAAAATTTCCGTAAATCTGATCTATTGTTTGTATCCTTCTATAAAACCTTTTTGGGGAAACCCATCTCCAAGGTCACTATAGCTAGATGGATTTCTTCATGCATCCAACAGGTCTATAAGGACAGAGGCATGTCTCCTCCAGGTCAGGTGAAAGCTCATTCCACTAGGTAATGGCTACGTCTGCAGCCTTTTGGTCTAGTGTGTCTTTGGATGATATTTGTCCTGCAGCTACTTGGTCCTCATCTCATACGTTTATTTCTCATTACAAATTGGATTTGACTTCCAGAAGAAGAGCATCCTTTGGTTCCGTGGTGCTCTGTAATATCCTTCCATGAGGGCCTCCCAGGAGTTTACTAGCTGGGGACTCTGTCCCACAGGTTGAAGAACAAATGAAGTAAACTACTTCAGTTAAAGAAGTTATGTACTCACCATAACGTTCCACCTGTGTAGTTGTACTTCATTTGTCTTCAACAGTCCCTCCCTCCTTCCCCATGACCTTGACATATGATCAGCCTACGGCCTGCAGTGTAGGTCACAAGTAAATTTTTCAGGTAGGGTTATCAGTATAAGGTTCAGCAAACTTGATCTAGGAATGGAAGGCAGTGGAGGTGTATTATGGGTAAGGGGAGGAGTTTGGAGCTGATGCTTGTAAAAGTTGCCGGCTCGGATCCTATACGGATCCGTAACCCACAGGTTGAGGACAAATGAAGTACAACTATTCGGATGGAATGTTATGGTGACTACTTAACTTCTTTTTTAATGTTGTTGTATCCAGAAATGCAAAGGCTTGCATTGCCCTACTCATAAAATCCCAGTCTAGTCTGTCAAATGCTCACCAGTAATACTAGTGTTTTCTTACATTGCTTCTATCTGAATCATCATTCTATTAATATTGTCAAATGATTGCCCCCCCCCCCCCCCTCTGAAAACTAAATCCATATCGATCAGTTTTGGCCATTCTTTTAGACAGTAATAGGTATAAACACTTTTTATAATCATGGTTTAAAGTTAAAGTGGGGTCCGTATAAAGCCAGATCAAACCTTGCAGATCTTTATCAGTTTCTTCCATCCATCACAGGAATACTTTCTGTTCCTGGAGTCTTCCCTGTAACTTTTAGTTGAGCCACATTTTTCTCTAACCTTGGCATAATTGAGCCTTCCATAAATATTTTCATTTTTCCTTTTTCTTGGTTTTCCCATTCATCTTGCTTTATACGTATTTTCATAAAATTTCCTAACGTAAAATCAATAGGATGTCTCTCTCTCTGTCTTTTTTTGTTCTAGAACAAGTTCAGCTCAAACTTTCTAATTTCTGTTGTGTAGCTCACTGAAATTTTTTATAATGTAGCATTATCAGAGTAGTTGTTTAAAGCAGCCTTTCCAAACTCACGTTTACTATCCAGTTACTCCTTTATTTTACCTTTAACACTGCAGTTGCTCATCTTTGTTTATTCTTCAGTTCTTGTTCTGTGAGATTATCTTTGTGCAATACTTCTTCCCATATGTTACTGTTATTTCTACCATGTGTTTAAACATTTTACATTTTATCCCACGTGTGTTTTTCTTCTGAAGTGCTTTGTCTTTCCTAATAGCTCTCAAATCAGGTCCAGTACCCATTCCTTAAATTTCTTTCTTTTAACCGATAAATAGGAAAGTGGTATCTCATTTGTACATCATTACCCTGCATCTGTGTCTTAGTTTTAATTGTTTAGTGACCTAATGAAGTTGTTGGATGGGTCTCAAAGCTTTCAGTTAATTACATATGCTCCAGTGAAATATAATTGCTATCCATTCTAGCCTAGTTATTGGATCTTGTGGAATAATATGTAAATTGAGTGCCTGCTATAGAATTCACATATTCCACTTTTCCTTTGTCCCCATTTGTTTGCTGAATGTCCGTCCTAAAACCAGTTTGTCAAATTCACATGCTCACTTGTTCAGATGCATCTCCTGTAACATTGCAGATTGAACCCTACACTTCTAAATTTAATTCACTACTGTGTGCTTTTTGTCTGTACCTGCAAGGCTGTTGGTTATATACCATGTTAATGTTGACAAAACAACCATTGTGGTAAAACAGTATTGCTCCCCCATATTATACATTACAGTTTTTTGAATATATGTTTTCAATTTGAAGTTTACATGCACATGCTAATGTCTGGCAGGCTGATATTTGCATGTAGTTACTTCTTCACATCTCTGTTTGAACCTGTCACATTTTCTCAAACTATTTGTCTTGGTAAAATGCTCAAGAAACTTAAAACTGAGTATTTCAACCCATTTTAACTAATGTCAAATATATTCTATCAAAAAACAAAAGGGCTCCAAATCCATGGCTGCAGTCATAGGTATTACCTAGCTTAAAGTTAGGGTTAACCATGCTGAAGTGCCTGGTAGACCCTGTGTTCCACCTCCCCCAGATTTCTGTCTGTCCTTGTCTTCTCCCTTTCTCCACCAAGATGTAAATAACAATTTGCATGCTTTCAGTAAACTTAACTTTTAGTCTTAAGAAAATTTGCACTGCCTACCTTTAAGTAAACTTAAATGTGCACTGTAAAAGTACTAAAGCTACTGGGGGGAGCAACTACTTGTATAACTATTTACTTCCCTCCATTTCAGGCTTGTTTATTTTCATTTAACTGCTTGCCAATTTCCTTTTGACTGTTATGATATTCTTCGTGTTTCACTGTTGCAGTCATCACACTTGAGTTATCTGCCTGCAGGTAGCCCTCAGTTGGCCTAAATATCAGAGTCTTGGGATTTCTACATCGAATGCCGTCGCTTCTTCCATGACATCAGGGGTATAAAATATGCAGCTGACACCATTTACATCAGCTTTTCTTGCCGTGCGGGATCCTGAAGCAGAAGCAGTTTGCAAGTGCCGGTCAGCCGCTACCTGAAGTCGTAAGCTAAGTCCCCCATTGGGGATCCTTTTTTCTTACTCTAGCCGATGTCAGAAAAAGTTAACAATTGTCTTGCCTGTGGAAAGCAAATACCTCACAGAGATTTTCATTCTTACTGCGTCACCTGTTTAGGTCCAGTCCACGACGTTTCTCGCTGTCTGTTTTGTGCCTTAACACCCGAACTATTTGTCGTTTGGCTATCTTTGTTGCTAAATTCTTTCGCTGTTGTTCTCCGTATTCCGAAATGGCTTCAATAAGCCATCCAACTACCGATCTTCCAAAAAAAGTAAAGATATAACCAGAGAACAGACCACATAGGTCCAAAACTGCCGACGATGCTTCCGTTAAGCTAGCCGCCCATCCGCCGGTACTCAGTGAGGCGCCTTCGCAGCCCTTGATGCCCGCTTCTACAGATTCGCAGGCCTCTACTGAGACCCATTCAGAGTCTGGTATGCCGTGAGATGCTTCTTCGACCTATGGAACCTACGGATGTCTGTACCTTGGATGGATCCGGAGCCGCTGTGCAGGCACCGGCTTCTGAGGGTGTATTCAGACCTTCCGGTGTTCGTATTAAACAAATTACTTCATTTCTGACTAAAACTACTGCGTTTCTCAGGCCCAGAGTTCGCACTACGCCTAAGAAATCGATGACCAGAGTGCATTCTCAATCTCCCAAGCCACAGAAACAAATGCTTTAGAATGGCTGAAGACCTCATCCCTTTAATTAGGGGAAGCCAGCCTTCCCCCTCTAAAAGACAGAGAATTGATTTTCCTTCTGATTCTACAGACCCGAGTCCTATGACTCTGATCACCAGGACATACCCTTATCTATCTTTGAGGATTCAGTTGCAGAGGGTTCCATTCCCTCTGCCTCCCCTCCAGAGGACTTTTCTTTGAATGAAACCTTGCATATCTTTAAGAAAGAATTTCTGCTGGGAATGCCAGGACTACTCACAGTCCAAAAAGAGACTCGAGAATTTTTAGACTTGCTCAGCACAGGCCTCTAGCTATACCTCCTGTCCTAGATATTGTAGATGATGTCTTCATGGAATCCAGTCTTACCCCTGATACTTTATCACCAGTTCCTAGAAAGCCTGACGGGTACTACAGAGCACCTGTCTCTCTCAAATTTCTCTTTAAAAAATTCCACTGCGGATCCAGAGACCATTTCCCAGGGACCTAAAGGTAATAAGGCTACTACAGTCAAAAACCCTACCCCTTCGGACAGGGATTCTAGGGCTTTGGACAGATGGGGTAAGAAGGTGTATACCTCTGCAACTCTTGCCATCAGGGCTATAAATTGCCAATTTTACATGTTTAAGTACCAGCAGCATATTATGGAGCTAATTTAAACAAAAAAATGTTGATTCCTGATTGTACAGTAAATAAAGATTTACAAGAGTTGATGCATTCTGCAAATCAAGTTAGTAAACATACTTTGCAGTGTGCTTTTGATGCCTTAGAAGCATCTTGCAGGGCTGCTGTCACTGGGTCTGTACTGAGAAGGCACACTTGGCTGAAGGAACAAATTTTCCCAAACCATGTCAAAGCAAAATTACTAGATGCTCCATTAAACTAAGAATGTTTGACACAAAAGCAGAAGTTCTTAAAAAGATGGAGGAAAAAGCTAAATCTATGCAAACTGTTAAAGATTTCTTACAGGTACAGCCACCTAGTTTCAATAGGCATTGGCCTTCTAAAAACTGGTCCTTTCCCAGTCCCTCCCAGACCTTCTCAGTCCAAACCCAGGGGCAACAGACCACAAAAACTACAGTCTCAGGGTATGCAGAGATCTAAACAGTGTAGTGCTCCCACCTCAAAAACAGGGAGTGGTAAGCCACCCCCTTACGGAAAAAGTTCACAATGACTTGTCCTTCATCCTTCCCAGCCATGCCCAAGTACTTGCACCCCTAGGAGGAAAACTCACCCTGCATGCAAAAAAAACTGGAAGTACATTACCCAGGACCAATGGGTCCTAAACATTATATCCCAGGGATACAGATTCTACTTCCACTCACTGCCAACCCCAAGCGGGTTGCCAGACCTTCTTCCAAACCAGTGGGCAGAGGCTCAAAAGCAAGTACTTTCTCTCCTCAATATCAGAGCTATTCAACCTGTTCCAGTGGAACAAAGGGGACAGGGTTTCTACTCAAGACTGTTCCTGGTGCCTAGAAAAGAGAACTCTTGGCGCCTATCCTGGATCGGTCCATTCTCAACACCTTACTGGTGGTACCAAAATTCAAAATGCTTACACTCCAGCAGCTGCTTCCTGTGCTAGCCAAGGACTCCTGGCTAGTCACCCTAGACTTAAAAGAAGCTTATCTGCAGATCCCCATAAGGGAATATTGCAGGAAATATCTACGTTTTAGGGCAGGCTGTATCCACTATCAGTTTTCTGCAGTTCCCTTTGGCTTATCTACTGCGCCCAGGGTATCCTCAAAGTGCCTGGCTCCAGCCATTGCAGTCTGCAGGCAAAGAAGTATTCAAATGTACCCATACTTGGATGATTGCCTGATCCTGACGGACAGTCAGGAATTGCTACTTCAGCCCCTGACGTTTGTAAAGAGACTCCTAACTTCTCTGGGGTATACCATCAACGAAAAGAAATCGCATCTGGTACCCAGCCAAAAGATTGTATTCCTGGGAGCAAGCTTGAACAAAACTTCCCAGATGGCATTCCTCACTCCAGAAAGGCAGGTTTATTTGACAAATTACTTCAAACTACTGGCCACCAAAACCCAGCTATCTGCAAGAAAAATACTGCAAGCTCTAGGGTTCATAGCCTTATGCATTCTACTAATTCCATATGCAAGACTGCATATGAGGAAATTTCACTGGTACTGAAAAAGTCTGGTGTCAACATTCTCAGGACCTGGAAACACTGATTCCTATCATTCCTTGTCTAAGGACTGAGTTCTTTTGGTGGGAAGAGGCTTGCAACGACAACAAGGGACTCCCTTTTACTCAATTCCTCGCTGCCCAAACCCTGACAACAGATGAATCAGACTATGCATGGGGGGCTCCCATGGCAGGCAAATGCATTCAAGGGAAATGGGGCCCAGGACAAATTCACCTGCATGTCAATCAGAAAGAAATGTTAGCTGTACAGAATGCACTGACAAGCCTTCAAATACCTTATCCTTCCAAGACAACTCTTGATAAAGACAGACAACACCACAGATATGTGGTACATAAACAAGCAGGGGGGAACTTCTTTCTACCCACTCTGCAGGTTAGCCATGGGCCTGTGGAACACTGCCTTGAGCAATCAAGTGCACCTGCAAGCTCAGTTCCTGCCAGGCAAACAAAATTCACTGGCAGATGACTTGAGCAGAAATCTACTGGACCCACACGAGTGGTAACTGGAAACCCAACTCATTCAAACTTGTAATCTACAGGTGGAAGACACCAGAGGTGGACCTCTTTACTTCCCCCCAAAAAACATCAATTGAGCAAATTTTGCAACAGAAATCCCCACAGCCAAGCAGGGAAAATGGATGCCCTATCCTTTACATGGGAAAACCTCTCAATCTATACCTTTCCCCTCTGTCCCTCCTCTCAAAAGTACTACTCCAGATCAAACAGGACAGGCCATGGACAGTCCTTATTGCACCAGATTGGCCATGCCAGCACTGGTACCCACTCCTATGCAGTCTGACAGCAGTGCCACCCTGGCACCTACATCAGACCCCCTCTTTGCCGTCCCAGCAGGAGGGACAGGTTTTGCATCCTCAGCTGCAAACCCTGAACCTTGCAGCCTGGCTTATTCCCTGAATACACCACCAGCAACCCTCAGCAAACAGGTGCTGGATGTCATCCTTGAGGCTAGGAGGGCCTAGTACTAGGAAATCCTATTCAGGAAGGTGGAAAATATAATGTTCTTGGAGCCAGTCTAAAGGAAAAGACACAGCCATGCCCACTAAGATTCATGCCTCTGCCATCTCAGCTCATTACAATACTGAGCCACCCCCCTTCTCTCACCCTCTGATCATACAGTTCCTGAGAGGAGCTAACAATTTAAGACCCCCGAGGAGAGCTCCCACTCCTGCCTGGAACCTTAACTTTGTACTAGAGAAGCTCACGCTTCCCCCTTTTGAGCCTGCTGCTACAGCAGAGTTAAAATTCCTCTCTTGGAAAACAGCCTTACTTCCATCCATCACTTCAGCAAGAAGAGTGTCTGAGTTACAAGCTCTTATGGCTGTGGAACCCTTCATTATTTTCCATGCGGACAGGGTTTCTCGCAGGACTAACCCATCATTTATGCCCAAGCTGGTATCCAGTGTGGCTTTAAACCAATCCATCCATTTACCAACGTTTTTCCCTAATCCTCAGAATAAAGGGAAAGGATCCTGCACTCCTTGGACATGCACAGACAGCTCAGGTTCTACCTTGACAGGACTAAGCCTTTCGGAAAAACTGACCAGCTGCTAGTCCGCTTTGCTACAGGGGCAGAGGGCAAGGCCATTTCAAAGCGAACAATTTCCAAATGGATAGCACACTGCATCCATTTCTGCTACAAACACCATGGAAAACCTATCCCACAGGTAATCAGAACTCATTTAACTAGGGCTACCTCAACCTCTACAGCATTTCTCAGGGGAGTCCCTACCAGGGACATCCTGGAAGCTGCAACCTGGAGTTCTGTACACACCTTCACCAAGCATTACCACTTGCCTATCTTTTCTAAATCCAGAGCTGGATTTGCCACAGCAGTATTGCAAGGCCTGCTAGCCAGCCCAGATACTTCTTGACTGCATCCACCCTTCCTCTGCTTTGGGAATCAACCCAAGTGTGATGACTGCAACAGTGAAACACGAAGAACATAGTGCAGATGTTCTTCGTGTTTCACTGTTGCAGTCATTACATTTGGGGTAATCCTGCTGGTAGGTTGCCCTCAGCCGGCCTGAATTCCAAAGTCTTGGGTCCTGCGTCGGCTGCTGTCACCCCTTCCCTGATGTCTGGTCGTCAGGGGTATAAAAGAAGCAGCTGACACTATTTTCTTCAGTCTTTCTTGCCGCGCAGTGCCCGAAGCAGAAGCAGTTCGTAAGTGCCGGTTGGCCGACTCCTGAGATTTTCATGTTCGAGTTTCAGATCCGAAGTTTTCAATAAAGCCAAGTACCCCACTGGGGAAACTTTTTTTTTCTTGCTCCAGACCGATGTCAGTAAAAGTTAATAATTGTATTACTTGTGGAAAGCAAATGCCTCATAAGGATTTTCATTCTTACTGTATTCCTTGCCTAGGCCCTGATCACAACGTTACTGGTTGTCGGTTTTGTGCTAGATTTAACCAACGCACTATTAAGCATCGGTATAATTTTGCTTTAAAGTTTTTTGGACGCCAGTTTAATTATCCTGAAATGTCCTGAAATGTCGTCGGATAGCCATCAGACTACCGGAATTTACAAAAAAAATGCAAAGAAAAGGATAGAGAGAAACTACCGAGGCCCAAAACAGACGAAGCTTCTCCTAAGCCAGTCGCCGGTTCTAAGTGAGGCACATTCGCAGCCCCTGACACCCGCTACTTTAGAATCGCAGGCCGCTACAGACTCCCACATGGAGTCGGCCATGCCGCTGTATACTCAAGGTATTGGAGCCTCGGATGCTAATCCCTCAGATGGGTCCGGAGCCACTGAGCAGGTACTGACTTCTGAGGGTGTATTCAGACCTAAACATCTTTGCATTAAAACTACTTCAGCTTCAAAGGCAAAGACTATAGCATCTTCTAAAGCAAGGAAACAAACTCAAGAGCCACGTGGACAGGCCTCTATGCCCAAAAAACAGATGATCAAAATGACTGAAGACTTGATTACTTTGATCAAGCGTTCCCATCCCTTTCCCATCCCCCTCCTGATAAGAGGCCTAGGCAAGACACTGACTATGAATCTTCAGATCAGGTTTCTATTTCTTCTGATTCCTCTTCTGATCAGGGATATTCTCTTCCCCCCAAATGAGGAGTCTGATGCTGAAGAAGCTATACCTTCAGCATCTCCTCCTGAGGACTATTCCTTTGGGGAAATCTTTCATACCATGAGGGAGCATTTTCACTGGGAAAGCCAAGATTTTTCAGAATCTAAAAAGAGGCTCAGGGTTTTCCTTTTACTACCACAGCACAGTCCTCTAGCCATTCCACCTCTTAGACATTGTAGATGTGTTTTTAGAGTCCAATCTGACCCCTAACTCCATACCCCCAGCTCCTGTTAATCCTGACCGATATTACAGGGTTCCTGACTCGCACAAATTTCTTTTAAAAACCCTGCTGCTGACCCAGAAACTATTTTACAGGGTCCAAAGGGAGTTAAAGCTTCCACTGCAAAAAAACAACCCCCTCCTGACAGAGATTCATGGGCACTAGATAGATGGGGAAAAAAGGTTTACACATCTGCAACTTGGCTATAAGGGCCTTAAACTGTCAATTTCATATACTTAAGTATCCGCAACATGTCATGGGATTACTTAAAGAGAAAATGTTGTTTAAACTCTGAATGTGCAGAAAACAAGGAAATGCAGGATTTACTGTTTGCAGCCGAACAAGTTGGAAAACATACTTTGCAATGTGGTTTTGATTCTTTGGAGGTCTCCTGCAGGGCCGCAGTAACAGGTTCTGTAATTAGGAGGCATGTTTGGTTAAAGGAACAAAATCTGCCTGATCATGTTAGTTAAATTACTAGATGCACCTTTACAGCATGATACTTTGTTTGGTGTTAAGGCGGAAGAGATGTTAAAGAAAATGGAGGACAAAGCTAAATCTAGTAACTGTTGAAGATTTTTTTACAAGTACAGCCACCTAGGTTTAGTAGACACTGGCCTACAAAAAATTGGTCCCTTCCTGTGTCAGGCAGACCTCAAAGGGGCAGATCCAGACGCCCTAGGGGCAGATCCCAGGCGCAAGGTTCTTATAGGTCAAAGCAAAGGGGTGCTTCTACCTCCAAAGCTGGAGAAGATAGATCACAAACATACAGAAAACAGTCTCAATGACTTCCCCCTGCCTGCACCAAGCACTTATCTTCTGGCAGCACCCTTAGGGGGAAAACTAGCACTTTTTGCTCAAAATTGGCACATCATAACCCAGGACAAGTGGGTTCTAAACATAGTGTCACAAGGCTAAAAGTTCCATTTCCATACTCTGCCAAAGGCAAACGGCTTGCCAGATCTGCCAAAGAATTAATGGGCAGAGGCACAAAAACAAGTCTCATCCCTCATGGACATGGCCATTCAGCAAGTACCAGAGCAAGAGCAGGGACAATGATTTTACTCAAGACTGTTCTTGGTACCCGGAAAGGACAAGGCCTGGAGGCCGATACTGGACCTATCTATTCTGAACTCATTCCTGGATATTTCAAAATTCAAAATGTTGACTTTGCAGCAGATTCTGCCCATGCTAGGCAAGAATGCTTGGCTTGTGACTTTAGACCTAAAAGAGGCATACCTGCATGTTCCAATCAGACAATCATGCAGAAGATACCTAAGATTCAAGGCTGGTTCAATGCATTACCAATTCTCTGCACTGCCTTTTGGCTTATCTACTGCACCCAGGGTCTTTACAAAGTGCTGGCACCAGTAATTGCATTCTGCAGAGAAAGAGGAATACAAATATAGCCTTACTTGCACGACTGTCTCAAGCAGAGAACAAGGACATTCTTCTTCAACATCTGGCGTTTGTGAAAAGACTTCTAACATGCCTAGGGTACACAATCAACAAAAAGAAATCAAAACTAGTGCCCTCTCAAGAGATAATATTCCTGGGTGCAAGCTTGACTACAACTGCCCAGATGGCTTATCTCATGCCGGACAAAGGCAACTGACTACCTATTTCAAAATGTTGGCAACAAAGGCCCAGTTATCTGCAAGAAAAATTCTGCAGGCTTTGGGCTTCATGGCATCCTGCATCCTACTAATTCCGTATGAAAGACTGCATATGAGGAAGCTTCAATGCTACCTAAAAAGTGTTTGGACTCAACATTGCCACAGCCTGGAAACAATCATTACTATCATTCCCTGCCTGCAACAGGAGTTTCGATGGTGAGCAAAGGCTTGTCACCAGAACAAAGGACAGCCATTCACATTACCCCCAGCCGGGCAGACACTAACAATGGATGCATCAGATTATGCCTGAGGGGGCCCACATGGCAGGAAGATTTATTCAGGGCACATGGTCCTCAAACCAAATGCATCTACATATCAATCAAAAAGAGATGCTAGCTGTTGAAAATGCCCTGACAGCCTTCATGGACCTACTTCATCCGGGACAACTACTGATAACGACAGACAACCCCACGGTCATGTAGTATATAAACAAGCAGGGGGGCACACATTCTTACCCCCTTTGCAGACTAGCCATGACCTTGTGGAACACAGCTTTGACTTACCAGGTACATCTGCAGGCACAATTCCTGCCAGGAAAGGAAAATACTCTGGCAGACAAACTAAGCAGAAACCTCATGGATCCCCATGAGTGGAAGCTGGATCCACAAGTCTTCAGCATGATAACAAGGAAATGGGGATGCCCGGACATCTATTTGCCTCCCCTCACAATTGCTAACTAAAAAGATTCTGCACAAGGACTTATCACAGACAAGCATGGAAAGTGGATGCCCTATCTTTCAGTTGGAAAAACCTATCGGTGTATGCCTTTACTCCACTGCCTCTCCTCCCAAAGGTACTCCTAAAGGTGAGACAGGAGAAGCCAAGGATGATGCTGATTGCCCCAGACTGGCCACGCCAGTAATGGTATCCAATACTAAGGAACTTATCTCTATACCCAGCTTGGACCTTAATACCTCGACTACTCTCCCAGCAAAACAATCAGATCCTGCACAGCCAACTCAGGACATTAAACTTGGCAGCATGGCGGATAATGTAGTCATACAAAAAACACCTCTCAGTAAAGCTGTGATGGATGTCATTCTGGAAGCCAGAAGGCCTAGTACTAGAAAGTCTTATGCTGGAAAATGGAAGAGATTCTGTGCATGGAACCAGGCAAAAAGAACTGATACAGTGGTACCAAATATTCCTCAGATTTTGCAATGCTTAACTGAGATGCTGGACAAAGGCTTTTTAGTCAATTAAAATTCATGCCTCTGCCATTTTGGCTCATTACAATACAGAGCCACCACTTTTTTCTCAGCCTTTATTAAAGCAGTACCTCAAAGGAGCCAAAAATTTAAGGCCTCCAAGGAGACTACCAATACCTGCATGGGACCTCAATTATGTCTTGGAAAAGCTCACCCTGCCTCCTTTTGAGCCAGCTGCTGCTGCTGATATAAAGTTTTTACCATGGAAAACAGCTCTGCTCCTAGCAATTACTTCTGCAAGATGAGTTTCAGAGCTACAGGCACTCATGGCTGTGGAACCTTTTATCATTTTTCATCCAGACAGTGTTTCCCTGAGGAGAAACCCAACATTTATGCCTAAAGTGATGTCAAGTGTGGCTCTTAACCAAACTATTCATCTGCCAACCTTTTACCCAAATCCACAGAATAAGGGGGAGAGAATTCTGCATTCTTTTGACGTACACAGCTTATATTCTACTTGAACAGATCCAAAGCTTTCAGGAAGACAGAGCAATTACTAGTGGCATATGCTGCAGGATTACAAGGAAAGGCTATCTTGAAGCAGACTATTTCTAAGTGGTTAGGCCACTGCATTCGTTTCTGCTATTTACACCATGGCAAGCCAGTGCCTAAGGGCATTAGGCCACATTCCACCAGAGCTGCAGCCACTTCAGCAGCTTTTCTCAGGGGAGTACCAACCAGAGACATTTCAGAGGCGGATACTTGGAGTTCATTGCACACCTTTACAAAGCATTATCATCTGCCACTCTACTCTAAATCCAGGGCAGGCTTTGCCACTGCAGTTCTGCAGGGCCTCATAGCCGCTCCTACTGCTGTCTAGTTCCAGCCTCCCAACCATAGCTTTGGGACTCTACCCAAATGTAATGACTGCAACAGTGAAACACGAAGAACATAGTACAGTTGTATACACTTACCATAAATGTAGATGTTCGAGTGTATTCACTGTTGCAGTCCAGGTTACCCACCCGCCTTCCCCCATTTTTTCTTTGAGTCTTATCTTTCCTTCTCTGATTCATGCAACCTGTGTGGTGTATTTACTTAAAGATGAAGGTAACATTTATATTGGTGTATTTCTGAATATATATATATAAAGTTTGGCTACCCTTTTTGGGGGCACCTGACATCTGGGGCAAGAAAAACTGAAGAAAATGGCGTCTGCTGCTTCTTTTATACCCCTGACGACTTGACGTCAGGGTAGGGGCAACAGCAGCCGACGCAGGACCCGAGACTTTGGAATTCAGGCCGGCTGAGGGGGCAACCTGCCAGCAGGATTACCCCAAATGTAATGACTGCAACAGTGAATACACTCCAACATCTATATTTATGGTAAGTGTACACAACTGTACTTTGTGTACACTTACCATAAATGTAGATGTTAGAGTGTATTCACTGTTGCAGTCCTGGTTACCCTCCCTCCAGCCCCTTGACTTCTCTATGCTTTCTACCTTTACTCTTTTTGGTCTCATCTTATGGCCGTGGTATTTCCCTTTTACTGGAGGTGTTCCACGCCATGTAATTGTTTCCTATTTTGAGGGCTCCTGTCATCTGGGGCAAGAAAAACTGATGTAATGGCATCTGCTGCATGTTTTATACCCCTGACAACCTGACGTCATGGAAGAAGCGACAGCATCCGATGCAGAAATCCCAAGACTCTGGTATTCAGGCCGACTGAGGGCTACCTGCTGGCAGATAACCCAAGTGTGATGACTGCAACATCTACATTTATGGTAAGTGTACACAGCTATACTTTTTGTACACTTCACTCAAAAAACACTGTTTATACCTTTCATGATTTGAACCTGCTGATTATTGACTTATTTTTTCTCCAATTAAAAGCATTTGCTAATGGGGAAAAAAATCAGCTAATAACTTGGCAAATGCAATAAAGAAGCCTTATAAATTTTACTCATAACACTAGTTAGACCTCTAGTGATTAACTGCTTGTACCTCTTTGCTCATTGTCTCCATCTAAAAGCAGGTGCTAATGGAAACCTAAATGACATAACTCTGCAGATGGACGAAAACTAATATTTTCAGGCTAGTCTTTTTCTTTTTTCCAAGTCTGTTTGCTTATTAAATGTCTATAGCTTAAACTGCATTAGTGTAGACACCCACCTCTAAAAAAAGAATAGTCTTTTAATTCAAAAAATAATGATAAATATATTACTCCCTCCAGCAGCCCCTTAACCCAGTATTATATTAACTTTAGTTTGCTTCTTTCTAGCCTTTACCCTGTTACAGTGTAAAACCTGTGTGCATTATAGTTGAAAAGTACTTGCTTACCTAAATATCACTAACATATTCAGCAGTCACTGATAAATTCCCAACCTCACATTTAAAATACATCTAACTGCACAGTATACATCGCTTTACAATAAAACTTGCAGTTAATTAACATGCAGTTTTTATATAAATATTGATAAGAACAAAACATTTTTACTTGGTTACTTCAGTTCCTTTAGTGTCCTCTTAAACAGCGACATAAAGTAGATTTATGCTTTAGCATTCTACCACCACTTCTTAGCACTGTCAATAAACTTTAGTCTTCTTCCTGCAGAACCACTCTTCCCACAGCTATATCCAATATGGTTGATGCTTTACATTTCTCCCATTAAGTTGCCAGTTTCACATTGTTGCTGGTCTGCTTCGTGATCATCTTGATCTCCCAATATGGATCCATGATTAAAGTCCAGGGTACTCTTGATTTCTTCTAGTCAGCTGCTGGGCTTTCTGTTGCCCATGCATTTTCCTTCAGAATAATGGAAAGGGTTTCACCAGCAAAGTCTCCATAGGGGGTTTTATTGTCAGAAGATTGATAAGCAGATACACCTTCATTTTGTTGGCTTATCTTTTAATTTTGTTTTCATCTTGGCTTATTCTGCATCTAAAAATGTCTGATTATCCAGGAAAAATATTCTGAAGGCCAGAGGATGTAGCAACTTTTCATCTCATGTCTGCCTCTCAACATTGCTTTTGATCTGCCTGGAGTACAGTGAATAATTATTTTCCACAAACACTCTAGTATCCTCAATTTTTAATGTTTCCCTTCTGCCACCATTTTGTTATGGGTATCTGTTTCTGCTGTTATGATTGCATCCTTACTAATATTGGTCTGGACTGTTTTCCTCATGGCTAGATTTGGAACATCCCTATGATATGCCCGTTAATTAACGCATCTTGTTGAATACTAGTTAAGTTGATTTTTTTTGTACCATCTTAAAATTAATAGTCTGTTTCTACAGTTTTTTTTCTGGTATATCAGAAAATCTGAGATTTTCTCTACTTTCTCTGTCTTTTATTTTTTATAGACAGTTCTGCTTGTGAATTTACATGTTCAGCTAGTCTTTCCTTCATTTCAGTCTCTGAAAAGCTGCTTAAAGCTGCATTTGTATTTCCAGTCTTTTGTCACTTGACTTTTCTTCAGTGTTCACTTATTTTAAACACCCCTGAATGCATTTGATTTGTTTCTTCTGCATTACTGGAAGCCATCTGCTGTACTAAAACAAACTTGTGCTGCTTTTTGCCGAACAGCTGCAAGGTTCTTCCCAGCCATAGCCTTTTCACTTTTTCTAGTTGACTTTTGTCTTACTTTCTGCAGTGTAATTATTGCCCAAATTGGTAATATATATGTTTAACAATTTCTCAGTCTTCACTCTGGAAGAGCTTTAATCAACCCACTGCTCAGTGTGCAGCCATCTTTGAAGTACATGATTTAACTGTTTTGATACTGAAAATACTACCTCATTGCAGCGCTCATGGCTGCTTCTGTCCATTGGTACCCAGTTCTTTGCTCACTTCAGAGTTCCTCATGTTATCTTTGTTTCGATTTTCTGAGTCCTTTTGTGTCCATCCTGGTGAGTTGAAAGAAAAGTATCACTTTGCACTTGCATTGCTTGTTTGCATTGCATTCTGAAAAATTTCTGTGCTATTACTGTTTGAGTAAATGAGAAAAGACTTGGGCAAACACAAGGCTTATGTGTGAACCAGAAAATCCGTACATCATACCTAAAGTTATTTGAGCCACTTGCTATTCAGCCCAGTACTATACTCATGGGTGATTTCAACTACCCTTCCATTATCTGGGAAGCATACATGACCACTAACACACAGGCTGAAAGATTTCTAAACGTTATTATTGCAAATACACTGAAACAGCTAGTCTGCACTCCCACTACGTGTACAAAACAATTATGGGGGAGAGCGCTGCACCTCCCACACACACACAGCAAGTATGATGTCCTCACTGATCAGATCACAAAGCGCGCTTTCCCCCGAGATAAATATAAAACTAGACCCCCCCCCACCTATCCCCAAAACATTTAAGAACTTTTGTAAGGCAAAACTACCTCCTATTAAGTGATGTCATGGCTAGTTTCCAAGCTCTCCGAAACCCAGAAAACACAGAAGCCTATGTGGAGATGTACACAAATGCCTTGTATGACCATATAAACAACTGCATAGAAACAGCAGTACCAGGCCGAAGTAAGCCTAGGTCTAACCACAAAAACAAGCCACCCTGGTGGAACCTTGCTTTAAATAGTTTGTAGAACAAAAGAAAATCTTGTCTAGAAGTAAGAGAGAGAGTGTCCCTCTGCACAACAGAGCAAAAAGTCCTTCATTAGTTTAAACAGGCAAATCAGGGAACTAGTTAGTCTTCAAAAGCATGTTTTGAGGCAAACATAGCCTCCCAAGCTAAGGATAACCATAAAGCATTTTTCATTTATGTCTGCAATCTGAAGGGCAGCACCCAACAATGTGAGGAATTGGTTGTAGATGGCATCACCTAGAGTCAACCAGAAGTAGTAACAGATCTGGCCAATAAATTCAGCTCAAATTTCACTTCCATATCACCTCCGTTACCCTCCCATTTATCTACAAGTTATCGCCAAAGAACAGGTCTCTACTTTGCTCTCCATAGCTAAAAACTCAGCTTTGATGGGTCCCAGTAATATCTCAAGATGCTTCTTAAATAGCTTGAAATACATCCTGTCAGGCCCACTAGGATCCCTATTTAACCACAGCCTCCAGACTGGCTTTGTCCCAGAAGAGTGAAGAACAGCAACGGTCATCCCTCTTCATGAAGGGGACCATCAGCTGACCCAGGAAATTAGACCCATAAGTTTGACTAGTCTTGTATGCAAGGCCATAGAAAGAATAATCATGGACCTGATGAATGACATAGGAAACCTCCAATCACGAGACCCAACCAAATTTGGCTTTGTCAAGGGCATATCATGCCTACTTATCATGGTGGACTTTGAGAAAGACACCGGGGCCATGGATGAGGGTAAAATGGTGCATTGCCTTGACCTAGCCAAGGAATTTGACACCGCTCCCCACTCAGGTGTAGATAAACTCTCAAAAACTGGGCATTAATCCCTACGTCACCAGATGGATAGCCATATGGTTCACTGACAGGACGCATGTTAAAGTGGGTGAGTCCAGATCTAGCAAGAGGCCAGTAAGTAGTGGTGTGCCACAGAGCTTAATACTAGGACCACTCCTGTTCAGAATACAAGGCGACTGTAAAATGCCTCTTGTTGACAAAGGTTGCCGATTGCTGCAAGCTGGAGGAAATCACTGAATCCCTCAACAATATAGATATCCTTCAGAAGGGTCTGACCCATACAAGTGATTGCTGCCAGAACCATGGCCTAAAACCAAATGCAAAAAAAATGCATAATCATACCCTTTGGGAAATGAAATAACCTTTCAAATTACAGAATTAATAGCTCACCCCCCTAAGAGTGGATGTAGAGTTGAGAGATCTAGGTACACAGAGACAGTAACCTAAACTTTTGACTGCCATGTGTCCACAGTAGTGAGGAAGTCCTATGTTTCACAGCTTATAAGTAAAGGCATGGCATCCAGATCCAAGGAAGTTATGGTCTCACTGTACTATGCCCACATCAGATCAATAACCAAGTACAGTGTACCTTATGACATGTACTTGACTAGGTACTTAAAATAACTTGAGCGACCTCAGAGGTTCCTAACAAAGAAAACAAGATATGGTGTTTATACCCACTATGTGGATAGACTAAAAGCCCCTGTCCCTTTACTCTGAATCCTACTGACTATTAAGGGGTGACCAATGCATAACCTTCAAGGCACTCAAAACTCAGCCCTGATGGAACTGTTGAACATTCGCAAGACAAAAGAGCACGAGGGTTACCCAATCTGGGGATCTAAATCTGGTCTGCAACTTGAGCAAAACATGCTGGAGAGACAGATGTATGTCTCAGAGATTACCCCGTCTCTGAAACAGGCTTACTCTTCCTGTTATGCAGAGCCTTTCCCCGGCCCTCTAAAAATACAGTTTGTATCAATGGATGTGGAGTTGTAAATTCACTCCAGGGGTAGGGCCCATGATCATTATGGACAGGGGCAGTCTGTAAAATACTCAAAGGCATAGGCACAAACTTAACCCATCCTCTAACCCCTACAGATCATAAATCGTGTACAATTTCGGTAATATTGTCTAGGTTTGTAAGGGCTCTTAAGCCATTAGCCTAGTAATCTCCTATTGAACCTACAGACCATTCTGGTAAGTCTCTCACCACATCATTGTTCTGATTTTATTTGTTGGTCCTCTGCTTCATTCTTGATTTATGCACAGCCTAGAATGATGTGCTTCTTACACAAATATTGCCTTACCTAACAAATACTACACTTTTCTCCTGGCCATTGATGACTACAGCAGCTTTCTAGTCTGCACAGTCGGCCATTTTGTGTTAAATCTCGTCTCCTATTTCAGACCTTTTATTTTTGATAAGAGTTTATTTTGGTAGTTCTCTCTGAAGTCTGTATAGACATTCAACCTAAACAAATATTCTCCTTGATACCAGCAGTGATGAAATATGTTCACTCATTGCTCTAGTCCTTGTTGACCCTCCAAGAGCTGGTGATTTAACCATCCAGGCATACAGAAAAGTTGGTTTCTGACCAAACTTGAGCTGATGGTGCACTGTAGCCATTGGTATTATGCATATTTATTATTTTACATTTGTTGACTGGGAGTAACTGGCTGAGCTATTGCCTTTTTTCAGCGGAGGCCCAGGGAGAAAAGCTCCAAAGATATACAATGCAATAAAAATAGCAATACATATACATTTCAATAAAAACAGCAGTAGAGAATTTTGGTAGTTAAAATACGTAAGCTACATACATGTATATTGTTGACAGATAAAACAGTACAATAAACAAAAAGGAGAATTTTTAAACCAAAGCATACAATTTATTCTACTTTTTTTTTTTAACAGAGAGCTGATTAAATATAAGGTTTTGTATGCAGAGTAACAAACTTAAAAGGTTACATAAGAATTTCTGGGAGCAGAGTATAGAAGAAGCTTTGGAGGTTGCATAGGAAGCATAGGATGAAGTAGTTAATGGTAAGTTTTACTAAGTTAGTTTGACTGTACTAAAGGCGGGTAATGATCAGGGAGGGTGAGTACAATGGCAGGACCTATGTTTTTTAAAGTGGTCTTTCGTTGCTAGCTTAAATTGTTTGGGGGAGTCCGGGACCTTATTTCTAGTGGGAGTTTGTTCCATGCAATAGAGGGATGGTAACTATATAAGTTGCAGGATTTGGGTTTATGGATTTTTAGTAGGTCTTTGGTTGAGTTCCAGAGAAGTCTGGTAGGGGAGTAGTGAGGGATGAGAGAAGATAGACTTGGACAGAAATCAGGCTGATATAGGATGGAGTGTATGATTTGGAGTTGAGATTTTAGAAACAGGTGAGGTAGTTTGGGCCAGTTTGGGTATTTTAGGGAGAGACAGTGGTGAGATTTATATGTTTATTGAGCTGCAAACTTTGTGCTAGGTGGATTCTAATTTGGTAAGTAAAGAGGAGTTCAGATTTGTTGAGAATTTAGGAACAATAGGTTAAGCATTGGTAGAAGGTAGGCATGAGTAAGAGAAATCCTAGCTTCAGTAGTTAGGAATTTGTTGTTCCTGTACAGTAGTCCTAGCTTTTGTTTTGTGTTTTTTTTTTTGATACAATTGTTAATGTGAAGATTGAATTTTAGTTGGTCGTCAATGGTAATGCAAGAAGCTTTGTGCTAGTTTTGACTTTATAGGAGTATTGTTTAGGGACCTTCTGGAGAAGGAAAGTTTTTAATGTGGTTTGCAGATTTAGGTAGAAAGAGTAGTAATTTTGTTTTGTTAGGGTTGAGGATGAGCTGATTATTAGTGAGCCATGTCTCTACTGAGTTGAAAGATGTCTGGGTATTTATTAGGAGCTCTAAGGGGGAATTAGCAGTACTTATGACTGTAGAGTCATCTGCGTATTGGGCAATGTTAGAATGAGGGCAAGAGGAGTGGAGTGAGTTGAAGATATTAAAGAATAGAGGTCCAGGAATGGAACCTTGGGGAACACCAGTTCTTGATGAGAGAGGGGTAGATAGGCTGCAGTCTGTTTGATGGGACTCTGCACTATCAGAGAGATAGCTAGAGAACCATGTAACCATATCAGGGGAGAAGTTTAGGTCTACAAGTTTGCTAAGTAGCAGTGTGTGTGAGACATTGTTAAAAGCCTTAGAAAGGTCAAGAAATATACAGGATATGAGTTTGTGATTATCTTTAGCCAGGGCTAAAGTGTTGAGAAATTATAGTAGAGCTGTGGTTGTACTTTGCTTGGGATGGAAGCCATGCTGTGTTGGAGTGAGTTGTTCTTGTAAGAGATGATGCATAATCTGTTTGTGTATACATTTCTCAAGGATTTTGGAGAGAGGGGAGAGGATAGTGATAAGTCTGAAATTTGATATTTCTGTGGCTTGCCTCCTTTATGAATAGGAAGAGTGTAAAACTGTTTCCAGATAGAAGGAACTTTAGACTCTGAGATGGAGCGATTGATTAGTATTTATTTATTTTATTTATTTATTTCAGTCCATTTTCCCAGTGAGATCTACCACTAAAATTTACTTTTAACATTATTTATGTTAGTGTCTTTGTCTTTCTAGGAGCCTATTGCTTCAAGGACTAAATGCAACCATGGTCATAGATTAACTATTGAAATTCTCTGCCGTATCTGTAATTACATTATTATTAAATTAAACACACAAAAATTACTGTCCCAAAGGTAGCAGTGAACTCGGCTATAATTTTAACTGTTATTTTCAAAAACACAAAAAGCTCATTCAGTAAAATTCCACGAGGTAGTCCATAGGTACAAATGCAGAATCACTTTATTCAATAACTTTTTAAAACAAATGTTGAGCACTTTCCTCTACAAAAAGTAGACTTCATCAGAACATTTCTTAATCACAAACTTTACTGTTTAAATACTCTCTCGTAAACCAATCACATATAAATTGATTAATTAATTATTTAATGCATTAACCCCATAAGAACTATCTCAAATATATTTTATCCTAGTAAATGTCCATATGCTGTTATATTGTTTATATATACAATTAAAATAAACAATGTTCATAAAATGTACATAGTAAAATTGTGCTTTGAACTTTTGCATTATATGAAACCATTCAAAATACATAATAAAAATAAATACAATTTACAAATTGTTAAAAATTTATTTAAAAATTGTATTATTTGTAGAATACTACTATAATATGGGCCATGCTTGCTTTTCCAGCAAAGAATACTTTCTTTACAGTTCTTGACTGTTTATATTACTGCTTAGTGCTGAAACATGTAAATTGATTGACATGAATGTACCAGATGCCAAGATAAACTTCATGTAAGTTCATAGCAGCTGTCCCATTGCACATGGAGTCCAGAAGCATGGCAACAGTGAGCCTAGGTTTAGGTCGGCTGTACTTGGGCAACCCGCTTAGTGGTCAGCATTCTGTTTCAGGATAAAAATGTATTTGGGGTCTTTATTTCATGAACTACACACACATTGTTCAGTCACTCTACAGAAATATATCCAGACTGAACATGCAATTACTTTTAAAAACTTCCCTATGGTTATGATCTCTAAAACTGTGAAGACCTCATTCACACAGTGAATCTCATTAGGGTCTTTATGTAGGACATTAATTCAAGTCATTTTCTGATTAATGTCACTGCTTTGTCATTTTCTGTGACCAGGACTATTTCTGCGCTTTTTAAGAATGTCTTTCTCAGCAGCAAAGATCTACCAAAACTGCTGTTTCAGTATATCTTAACTTGTCTAGTTTGCTGGTATTTTCAGTGTCTTAGTGGAGTGTATTGTCTTCCATTTCCAATACTGAAAGGCCTGTTACTAGGTGCATCAGTTTTCAATACCTTTGCCATCTCGACTCTGTGTGACTGTGCTTGACAGCGAACAGTTTTTCTGAACAAATGGTAGGTGTATATGTTGCGACAGTCACAACTGTCACTAAGTCTGGACACACAGGTTTTGTAGTCAGAGTTCCAAGATGGCTGCACACTGCTCAACAGCTTAATTTCAGTTTTCCTAGCTTGGAAAAAAAAACCTGAGAAATAAGAGCTAGTAATTCTGCCAGCTTGAGTAAAATTCACTTACTGGATAGTAAGTACACTGCCTGGATGCCAGCAAAGAAGACCTAGTAAGTACATTGCCTGGATGCCAGCAAAGAAGACATTTAGAGAACCTGAAAGAAGATCAACTAGAAAAGGTGAAGAAAAAAACTGAGAGTGGGAAGAAGCAGCTGTTAAGCAAAAAGCAGTTCAAGCTTCAGTTTTGATACAAGAGATGGCTTCCAACAATTCAGATGAAAAAAATAAATCAAATTAACGCAGAGGTGATTAAAATAAATGAAACCCTGAAGGAGCATATCAACTCGAATAACAAAGGGTTGGAAAAAATAGAAGACATTTTAACTCATTCAAGCTTATAACGCCTTTTTTGTATACTTCCGCTTAATACCCATACTACCTTCCATCCAGACCTTTTTGGATTCTGGCTTCTTTAAGTAGTTTACCAGCTAATAACTGGCATTTTTAGAAAGGGAAAATAGTAATTGAAGTGACACTAAGATTGTTAGTTTAGGAAGTCCCGCAGTAGAGAAATGATTCACTGTTTTCCACTTCATATTTTCATATTTGTTTTCATAACTGAGAGACCTACATGATATGAAGGGCTATGGTGTCAAATACCATGGTGTGAGACAGAGAAAATTCATTGTCGTTGTCCATTTTACCTCACACCATACTGGAGATAATGCCAGTTGTTCGTAATTTATGAAAGTAAACACCATTTCCATATGTACAATTCAAAAAAAACAAGTGCCTTACAAACTATTGCAGTGCACATTTTATTTATATTGCTAATTGTACAACAACGCACATGTTTTCATATTTCTGTAAATATCTAAAAAAAAAACATGCACTGAGAGAGGAATTTCTTGCTATCACGTGAACACTTATGTTTTATTAACAAAAGTGTTCTAATAGTGTGGGTCTAGGTTATATAGTTTCCAAGGTATGACCGTTCATTTGTGAAAGTATAGAAAAATGCAGTTCTACTTTTGTGTGCAATATAATTAAGTAATATTCAGTTTATTTATAGTCTTATCACTTTAAAGAATATTTCTTATTGATAACATTGACATTTGTACAGTTTTAATAGTTTTTATCGTTTGAAAACTATTTGCATTTGTTTACCTTATTTTTTTTTTAAGTTTACTTTTCAGAAAATGCTGTGGAATACAAGGAAGTGTAGGCTGCTATAGAGTTGTGACATTCTACACCCCATAGGTGTTAATGAGTTAGTTGTTGAGATAAGTCTGGCCTAGTATGAGATTTCTTAAGAAGAACTGTTTCAAAAAGTGATGGAGTTAGAAGACAGAGTGAGCAAAGAAAACTTGAGATTTTCTGCTGTAAAGTACTGCGATGGTGGTGCTGCGGTAGCGTTGTCGCCTCAGTTAGACGTTGCCCGTTCGATTCTCAGTCAGAGTGTCTTCTCTGTAGCGACATGCGTGAATGGGCGTTCCTTCGTTGAAGGTTGTGCGTTAGGCCCGGCAAGCCAGTACGTAAAAATCTACTACCAATCATTAGCGGACCAGAGTTCCGCTGTGGCGACCCCTAACCGGGAAAAGCCGAAAGACACAACAACTAGAAAAACTGGAAGGAACAGACCGTATTCATTTTATGAAAGCATAAATAAGCAAATGGACTTGTATTCCACAACAGGATTTGTTAATTGAAAGGGCACATAGACTGTATGCTGCAAACCTGGCCATGAGAAAACAGCCAAGATATGTATTGGTAAAGATTAGGATTAGTAAAGATACAGTCATGCCCAGCAGAAAGAGTTGATCCTGACAAAACTGTGTCAGAAGGGAAAAGTGTTAAAATTGGAGGCAGCAGTGGGTTTTTGGAAAATTATTATTCGCTGTATACGAAGCAGAAGTGAAGCAAGTCCCAGAAATGAGAGAAAGTCAAGAGGCAGATGTGAGAATCTAGCTGCTGTATACAGCTGTCTTCAGAAAGTCCCCCTCCCCGGGAGGATCAGAAATTTTTTGATACAGTTTAAGTAGGAAATAGTTTATATTACATCAGAGTCATCGCCTATTAGAAATAGTTTGAGTCTCTGTACCATACTGTAGTGACCTCAGTCAATACTGTGAGATTATAAAAAAATAACTGGAATATACTACACACAATAGAATAACTCAAAGGAGTCCTAGACAGAGTATCACATTTTATGTTTAAGAATAACAAATCTTTGAAATAACATCTTTGTTATAGATCGCAGTATAACAGGAAAGCAATTCGATGAAGTAGACAAGGCACTTTTGCCTGCAGGTCTTGTTCAGCTTGCACAAACATTCTACCATGTTCAACATACTTACATCCTCACGCAAATTTTAAAATAGAGTTCAACTTCTACTCGGATTGTAAAACGTCAAATATTGTTTATTTCTGTAACTGTCCGATTTGCCTTGCTTTTTACATGGGCAAAAACAACAGGCTTTTAAAAGATAGAAATCTTGAACACTACAAAGACATCAGAAATAAGAAAAGTACAACTGTATTAGCACAACACTGCATGCAGTTTGGGACTGAACATTCCTTCAAGTTTCTAGTTCTCCAGACTTTAGTTGAAGGATTAAGGGGTGGAGATATAGTTAATAGAACAGAAGCAGCAGAACAGGAATTGATTTTACGTTTGAACACAGATAAACCACCAGGTTTAAATGCTGTCTCCAGTCTCAAACCTTTCTTGAAGGCACATCCACTTAAACGCTGAAATAGTTATGTACATGGCATTTTTTGTGGTTTCAATGTTTCAACGCATACATTTTAATGATGTATACACTGCATATCATTATTTTTTGGTATACCTTTAAGGCTGACTTGGATTGCTTCTAATAACTGATTGATTAGATTTTGTTTAAAATCCCAAGTGTTTATTTACCAACCAGTCTGAGGAAGTGATGTGGTAATCGCGAAAGCACTTGCTTTATTTTTTCTGTGTGTTATTAAACTTGGTTTTAGCCCAGCCTTGTTGGTTCGGTACTTCATTTCTTATTTATGTACTTGTTTATTTTAGTACTGCACTGTATTCTAGTTCTGTTTATTATTATTTTTAATAGGAAATAAAGTTTATCCAACAAAAGATGAGCCATCAAAACAGAAGGGTCTCTGCTTCTCATTCTTATGACAGTAAAGCTCATAGAGGGATTTTGCCAGTGAAATGTTTTTTTCAGTATGCCAAAGGAATTGTTTGAGAGAGAGAGAGAAAAAAAAACACAAACTTTGACTAGAATCAAGAGTACAGTAGACTTGAACCAGTCTGGTATTTGGAGATGAACAGGAAGACCAGATGTGAGATTATCAGTCAAATTTATGAAATAGGGCTTTGCAACAAAAAGTGGCTGAGAAGGATTGAACTTTTGTTAACTTTTTAAACTTGTGGGTGGACTGTAAAGCATATACCATGGTTTGTCATTAATGTTTAGGACACTAAAAGGAAAAAAAAGTAATTGGACATAAAACATTTTTTTTGTTTTTAATAGTATTCTTTTAAAATATTTCATTGTATAATCTGCATGTTACGTAGTAAAACAGTTTTGTTCGGCATGCAGTTAAGGGTATTCTAAATGTGGGAGTGGGGGAGGAGTATTTTCAGTGATTTTAAGGTAATAAAGGTACTAAAGTATTTTTTAGTTGCAAGAAATATAGGTTTTAAAATGTAACAAGAAAAGAAAGGCTGGACAAAAACAAGTTTGTTAATGTGGTGTGATCTTGGGCTGCTGGGTGGGAGTGGGATGTAAAAGTGCATTGATTATATTCTGTAGAGTTGAGATGGTGTCTTTTGTTTTTGCACAACTGAATATTTGGATTACTGCCCTTGTCTCATAATACAGACTGGTGCATTTTGTAAGTGGGTAGGCCTGAAAAATGAGGCAAAATGGCGAAAGCCATGAGACATGCAAAGTTTCTTGCATATGCAAAGATATTAGCTTGTTTTCATTGGTGAATATTCAGTTTGAGAGTCAAGAAGTCTGCAGCTGAAGACAATTGCACATTCTTTTCTGTTCTGATTGAAACTGACAGAGATAACTGCAGATGCTAGAAGGCATCTGTTTTTTTTTTCTCTCTCTGATTACATTTCCATGGAGGTGAGCTGACTGCACCTATAAACAATTTATCTGGTGAGTTCTGAGCATTCTTTGTCGAAGGAAGCAAGAGCAAGCAGTTCAGTGAAAAGTAGTTTGAAATTGTTGGAAATGAGTGAAAGCTAGCAGCCTTAATACTTCAGTGCATTTAATACAATGGTGTATAATTTAGTTTTATTTAAAAATAACCAGTGTCTTTTTTTCTTGAGGCTAAAATTAATGTTCTAAAAGTATACATGCTGTTTTTCACATCTGGGAGGGGAACAGAGATGAGACATAAGTCAGTGTAAGTGGCAGCACAGGCTGTAATGTGTGCTTACCTTAATTTTAGGTTAGTTAATGCCCGTGGGTGCAGCCCCTATTTTGGGGTAATTTTACCTATCTAGAGGGTTAAACTTAATTTTTTGAAGATGCATATAGGTTTGTTTGGTCTAAGTTACTAGGTTGTGGGATGTTCTGAAGATATATTTTTGTTTGAGGATTTTCATTAAAATAAAAGTCTTGAAAAATATGACAAGTTCAAATGGAGATGACAAGAAACAACTGTATAAAAGATCAGCCTGACGAACTGTGTGTGCATGTAACACACAAGTTTGAAATGCAGATTAAAAAAAAACTATCCAGTATAATATGTGGAACAATAACTTCTTATAGTGGCTGTGCTACCCATATTATCTTGGAACTTAAATGGCCTTTGCAGGTATAGACTAAAAGGAGAGTGTATTGAATTATTTTAAGAAATGCAGAACGTAAATAGCAATACTACAGGAGACACATTTGGAAAGAAATGAGTATGTGAAGTTGAAGTATTTCAGGATGGATATTCAGTGAATATCCGGGACAAAGGAAAAGGGCAATATTAATTGCCAGAGGAGCTCCATTAGTGAAGAGGAACAAAGATAATGGTAGATATGTGGTAGTAAGGAGCTACTGGCAAGGGAGGAGGATTAAACTCATGTATTTATACTCGCCAGAAGCTGGTTATAGAGCATAAGCAAATTTTGGAAGAAATAATCTGCTTTCAGTAGGGAATAGTACTAATAGGTGGGGACTGGAACTTGATTTGCAAAAGTGAATATGTATCTGGGGGACCTAAAAGGGAAAATATAACAAGAAAAGTAGATTTTTGAAGAAATGTATGAAAATATTTGGTGTGGAAGATGTGAAACTCAGAAAATTTACATGGTCCCCAAGGTACAGTAACTGGGCTAGACTTCGACATAAATTGTATTTCACAGAAACATGCATTTAATTGAAAGCTTTTACACACATCCAGTAACTATATTTCATATAGTGTACCAGTAAAAACTAATGTAAAAATGCAGTGTAATTGAGTAAAAATGAGATACTGATGGCTTTCCCACCTACCTGTTAAAGAGAGGAATTTAATGAATGGGTCTTGGAAATTATTAGAGTGTGATTAGGGAAGATAGAAATTCCTTCAGATGTTATAGCTAGTGAGTAAGATAAAATGAAAATGGAGTTTAAAAATGTAGCAGAAATAGAATTATTTAGATGGGCTAACAATGGTTAAAGTATTGCAGTAAAAGGGAATCTCACAGAACAAGAGGCACAACTGCAGAGTGCTAAAGAGAAAATAAGGAAGTTTCTGGATAATATGCACAAGTTTAGAAAGTTTGCTGTTAAGCAACTATTTTTGGTAACTACTTTAGAGCACAAAAATTGTTAGCACAATGACTTGGCCAACAGAAAAGTAGAAAGGGTTGCTGCCAAACTTGGGGAACCTATAGCAAGAAAAAAAAACAGAGATCCTATAGAGGTATTCGAGAAGCTTCAGAAAATCTTTGAAAATTTGTACAAAGTGAAATGTAGAAATCAAGAAAAAGCACAAATGGAAATACTTATGGAAGACTAAATTATGCCAAGGTTAGAGGTAGGCTCAACAATTAACAATTAATATAGGAGGCGATGAGATAAAACATGATTTATAATCAATCTGCAGGAAAGTCTCCGGAACAGATGGTGTTCCTGTCGAAGTTAGGTGGGGAAGAATGTGATAAAGATCTGTAAGGTTTTGTTTAACAGTATTTTAAAAGGTAGAGAAGTACCAACATCTTGGAAGAAAGTCATAGTGGTTGTAATTACTAAAGACTGCAAAGACCCATCAGATCGATCTCCGCTTCATATATACCAATTTCAGTTTTAAAACAATAATTATAAAGTGTTTATCTATACTGCTAAAAGAATAGAAAAGGTGTTGCCAAAATTGCTAAATATGGATCAGCGTGATTTTGCGGAGAGGAAGCAAACATTTGACAACATTAATAGAACAATGATGACCCAGAATGTTAGAAAATGCTGCTGCCGTTGTGGGCCTATATGCAGAGAAAGCATTCAGCAGAGTAAGCTTTGATTTAGAGTAGGGCAATGGAAGCATTTGACTTCCCCAATACAGTGTTAAAATTTATTAGAAAAATATATGACTGACTGGAGGCAAGAATTAAAGTGGGGAGGGTTCCTGTCTGATAAGTTGTGTGTTAGTAGAGGAAGCAGGCAGGGGTGTCCTCTCTTTCTTTTTTTTTTTTTTTTTTTTTTTATTTGCTTTATATTTCGAGCCATTGTCAAAAAAAAAAAAAGGAACTCATAAATTTACGGATAGAATTGGTGGTGTAATTAAGAAAAGTTAGTAACTAGCTAAACCAGCCACAAGGCTAGCAAACTTAAAATACTCATCATTAAAAAAATAAAATATCCATATAGTGTTACTGTGTTTTTAAATGATTAGTTGCTTCAAAGCAATTATTTCATTTAATTGCTTAATTAACAATGGCTTGTGGTTTATATTTCCAGTGAGTTTTCTTTATGGCGGTTTGACTCTGATGATGCTAGTTTGTCATGAGGGCGAAAGTGCCAAGTTGATTATATTGTTTATTTTATTAAAGCAATCGAGGTTCCATTTTTACCTCTGGTGTGGTTAATTTTATTTTATTTTTTTTTTTTAATTTTGAGTAAATCCAGAAAAGTTGACTGTGTTGCAGGTGATATTTTCTGTCTGACAAATCCAAAAAAAGCCATCTCAGTGTTGTGGAACATTTTAAGTCTTTTCAGGATACAAGATTTAATGAAGATAAACACATCCTTCCAATAGAACAAGGTCTGATTTGAAGAGATGTTTTAGAGTTACACAGTTAAGGCTGATATATATACCACAAACAAGATTATAATTCAGAGTGGAAAGGGATGATGAAATAGGTGGGAAATTCAGGAAATAAAGATGGTGGGATTTTGGAATGCAGATTCTTAAGGAGAACAGCCGTACAGAATATTAGAATACATTCTGCTAGTCTGTGAACTTAAGAAATAGGTCAACAAGACAATGGAGAAAGGAGATTTTTGCTAATAGTGATGAATTGAAAGCAGGGGTACAAAGAATAGGCAAGTGGGAGGCTGGAATTTACTGGAGAAAATTGGCAAAGGAACCAAGGTGCTGGGAGCAAATAACTAGAGAGGGAAAGGTAATAGAATGGGATTAGGCCAAGACGACGTTTGGTCTGCAGGCTACAGACAGCCTTCCCTACCAGGGATTGATGTTGGAGTATAGGAAAAGAGAAAAGGATAGGAGAATTCTAAGTGAAAGACCTGTCCTGGTAGAGTTTTTAGTTGAAGCTGCAACAGCAGCTGTTGTAAAAAGGGATAATTAATAGAGCATATAAAATATTGCTTGATAACTATAAGAATATGTCAGAGGAGTTTAGAAAAGGTTGGGAAGAAAGATTGGCTAAGCAATTTGTAAGGGAACAGTGGAAGGACATATGTATGGCTTCCAAGTGTACAACAAAGTCCAGAAGGTTTAGGACTTTTGCTTGGAAGTTTTTGTTTGTATAGTTATTTTTATATCCTAAACAGACTTCAAAGAATTGTTCAGCAGATAGCTGGCAAATGTTGGAGGTGTGATAGGGAGGAAAGAGGTAACTGGGAACATATGTTTTGGAAGTGTAATCTTTTGGCAGACTAAAAATTCCGTACAGGATACTGTTGTCAGAAATGTTGGGTGAGCAAATTGGTGTAACTAAGGAAATGATTCTTTTGAGCTGGAACACAGGATTTGAATTGCCTAGGCATAATAAGGCCTTGTTAAGTTTAGTCCTGGTGGCTGCTAAAAAAGCAATTATAAGAAAATGGGTCTGAGTCTAAACCAACTGTAGATGAAGTACTGAATATTGTAACGGATAAATAACCTGGAAGTGGAATCTTTAGAAAAGGGAAGGAGCAAATTGCGTCAGAATAAATGTGGGAGCAACATATGCAGAATAATGTTCAAGAGGAGGAGTGAGGTTTAAGGGAAGGCAGGAATTGAACAATTTAAGAACCTATAATGTATGTAACTAGTAACGTGTTATTATGGTTTGCTTTCCCCTGTCATTCAGTTTGGACGGTCTTCAGCCCAGTAACAGGTGCTTTGACATACTGCACGTTTGGATCTCGTCACACCTAATCTGACTGACTCATACCTAGTAATGACAGACTTGCTGTTTTTACTTTTCTGCTTTAGTTTTTTATGCTTTGTGAAGTATGCCATGTCCTGACTTTAATACCCATTATATAGTGCCTGATGCCTTTTCTCCAAAAATGCACTTTAGCGATGCAAAAGTAAGTTCAGCACATGCTGTTAAATGTGGAATTTAATAGTTTAAAAGCAAGAGATGCATATGGAAGCATCATATTAGGTTTATGAATCTTTTTTTTTTTAATCTAATTGTTCAAAATCAGCTACGCATTCTGACACAGAAATGGTACTATTTCCAATAAATCAGTAAAAATTAGGGTGTACTTCATAATCTAATCTTCAACCCATGTCAGGAACATGGCATTAGGTTTTGTTATTGAAGTGGACATACTTTCATTTGTGGTCAGAGCTCGCTTGAAATATCAGGTCTATATCATATAATCAAAGGTTCGACTCCGTGAACCTCCATTCGATGAACCAAAAACTGCAGACTTTCCCTCAAGTGAACATTCATATCAGCTAATGTTTTAAACAGGGAATGGAATTAGTTGGCCAACATCAGCAAATCTGCCCTTTTCCCTACTGTAGTGCTGTCTCGGAATTGGTATATATAGGTGGTGGGGTATGGCAGGTGCAGCCTCCCATCTGGGTGGGTTTGACATACTGCAGTTTGTATGACTGTCGCAATGTTGGTCAACTAATTCAGTTCCCTGTTTGACATTTGCTGATGTAAATGTTCTCTGTTTTCGGTTCAACAAACGGAGGTTCGCGGAGTTGAAATTTCAATTATATGATATGGACCCAAAATATTGTGTTACCAATGCCTTGTGCTTTCCATTACAGCGCAACTGTAAGGGTGTATTTTTGTTTTTCCATTTCAGAAGAGACCATGTCCAGATCATAACCTGATTTTCCAGGTTTTACAGGGCTTATTTTCATCAAGCAGAGACAGGATTCTGCTATTTGAAATCATCCTGTTACCATTGAAAAGGCTAAACAAATCAAGATGAGTTTCAAGACACAGTGAAATCATTACCTTAAACATGCAAGTTGTACAGGCAACATACACACACACACACAGTATGAAGTGCTGCAACATCATACACTTCTTGCCATAAGGGCATACACTGTCACAAAAGCTGCCTGACAGCCAAATGAGAAGCAGACAGCAAAATAAACAAAACAAGTAACTGCAGACTTAATAGATGTGTATATTGGGATAAGATCTTTTCAGCCACAACTTGGGCCAGTGTTTTCAAATAGACTATATTGTGCTATATACATCACAGAACCTTTCTTTGGGTAGAGGTCGCGTTTGTTCTTTTGCCTTGCTCTTCCATGAAACCCCTCTTCTGCAGAGGTTTCATGTACTGTGTCAATTATATTTACTTGAATGCCCTTTGACTTCTGTTCCTGCTCTTTGAGAGTAGTTTTCTTTCCTGGTCTAGTACTGTGGTGTAGTGAGAAAAGTAGCAAAGTACATTGTGGGGAAGGCATAGGAGTAGCAGAACCATTATTAAACCTGTTAGTTGTTGACAGCTTGTTATTAGCTCTTGATGTCTTTAATACCAGCACATTGCTTTCCCACTTGTGCATCTCTGTCCCCTTCAGTATTTGAACTAGAATAACGGTATTTGCTTACAGTGCTTTGAAGTTCTTCCAGCCATTAGTTTCTCAGTTGCACATGCTCCTTTACTGCCTACTGCTGTGAGTGTCTTGGAGGAACAGTGATATCTGGCATTAATTCCCTTGTATTTGCTGAGTCAGTAAGGTTTGGCTGTGGCTACACACTGCCCTGGAGGTCTAAGTGAAAACTGCTGCTGTTGGGTTATAAAAATGTTTATACTGCAGTGCATGCAAGTAAATGCAGACGTTAGCTAACCTAGTGCTTTTCTCAAGAGTGATTGATAGTATGGGTGAATGACCTTATGTTAGGGCGATGTGAAGAGGACACCATAAACTCTTCCTTGGATCTCCAGAAGTACTTCTTTTTAGAGATGGTTGTAGGCATACAAAAGCAACTACTTGGAACAAATAGTGAAAAAGGAATCCACAGTGGCATTTATGAGGGTAGGGTGCATCTGAAGAAAGGGGGGAGAAAGAATATTAAATGCAGTTAGAGAAGATTTGGTAGGCTAATTGTTTTCTCCTGCTATCAGGTTAGCTCTGGTGGATTTATATTAACATTATAGCCACGTTATGACTGTCAATTTAATTTCATTTAGGTATGACATGCTCAGTTTGTGGATGTCCTTAAGCGTGTATTAAGAGTGAACATGTTTACAAGTTTGTGACTTTCAGCCTGTTTTTATTTCTGATGCATTTCAGAAGTGATGAGGAACTACTTACAGCAAATAAGACAAGAAACTGGCTTAAGGCTGTGTGAAAAGGTGTTTGATCCTCAGACAGACAAACCAAGCAAGGTAAGAATCCTGCAATTTCAGTCTTGTCCAGTGGTGTTTGTTGATGAGCAACACATTTAAAAAAAATGTTTTTCTTCCAAAGGACAGCATAATCCTCAAGATCCTTCTCGAAAACTGCTATTTCTAGCATTTCCCAATATTAATGGGTTTGCTAGTGATTAGAGTCCTTTCCTTGAATATGTGCGGCTATACTTCTCCAGGACTGCTAACCTTATTTGTGCCCAGGTTAATTGTAGTGAGCTCAGTATTTACTATACACCAAGTTTTTTCAGATTTTTTTTTTTGTTGTTTTGCAAAAGTAAGTTATGAATATGTATTTTTCCCCACGTACTGTTTTTCTTGCCCTGGTCTTATTTATTGGGGATGTACCCTTTCAGGGCTTGTTAGTTCTTCCATGACAGAGAATCTGGCAAGGGCTGCCTTACTTTCCTGTATTGTTTCTAGGGTGTGTATACCTAGGGAGGAGAGAGACTGTTAATGAAATTACTACTTTTTTTTAACCTACCTTGGCTGTTGTTTTCATAGGTTCATAGTGCATCTTAGGCTAATGGCTAGTAGGGCACTTATAAGCCTAGTTGTGCAACCCAAATATGACCCACAAATCTGATTTATATAGACTGTGATTTAATGACTGCCTCTGTCCATTAGAGACATGGCTGCCAGACCAGGGGTGAATTTCTGATTACCTATCCATTGGTCCAAGTTGCACTGGAATAGGGAGGAGCTCTGCTTCACATGGATAGGTAGCCTGTTCCAGAGAATGAGAATTCTGTGAAATCTTTGTCTCACCCATGTGTCGTATGTGTTACAAGCAAAATTTAGTTTTTTTAATATAGTAGCTGTTATGAGGTTTGTTTTGGGGATGTATGAAAGATTCATCAAGACAGGGTCCAAGCATGCCTTGTATGCCAGGCAAAGATCACCTTTCACACAAATATGTATGGTACTAAGTAAAGAGCACAGGTCATTGTGTTTACCTCTGTATCCTTTTTGAAAGGAGCCTTTATGGATGTTCCAATTGCTGCATGTGTCTGGTCATGTACATACTGAATGATGCATTATGGTCTGATGAAGGTATTGTGTAGTGGTATGATGACCTCTCTGGATCTAGATGCCATGCCCTAGCTTATAAGTTGAGCAACATAGAAGGATTTTCGTACTACCTTGGACACATGTTGGTCAAAGGCCAGGTTACTATGTACATGAATTCCCAGAGCCTGACTATTGAATCAACTCTGTTAGAGGTGTTTTATTGATGATGTAGTTGCCCAGCATGGCTGACTTCCCAAAACGTCCTATAATGCATTTCTTGGTATTGAGTTTTAAGCCATGGCTCTGGCACCAAGTTTTTTTCTGTGTTTGACCTTCCTGAAGGGTGTTCTCATCTTGTGGGGATTCAGTGACTGTTCCCAGTTTGCAATCATCTACAAACTTGGTTAGCCAGAGGCCTTTGACAATAGCTTTGACATTCGAAAAGTAGATGCCAAGGAGGAGGAGGCATAGCGCAAAGCCTTAAGGGACTTCACTGATGACCACCCTCTGTGGAGGTGGCCTCGCCAATTCTAACCTCTTGCTTCTTATCAGTCAGCTAGCTATCCAGCATGTCATAAAGGGTTTATGCCAAGCTTGAGTTGGGGTGTTTTATCAAGTGCTTATCCAGATTTTACTAGGTGATTTGCACTGTTTTTCATTCGTCCATTGTCTTGGTGACCTTTTCAAAGAAGTCCAACAGATTCAGTAAACATGTCCTTCCTTTGGCAAAGCCAAACTGGGATGGATCCAATGTTTGTCTCCTATGTCCTTGTTGATAATTCCCATGATAATTCTTCCCATGGCTTTGCAAATAAGGCTAGTCAGACTAGTGGGTCTGTAATTTCCAGGTTCTGTTGAAGGTGTTCTCCCTTATGAAGGGGGACGACTGTCTGTCCTCAATTCACATGGCACAAAGTATTTTTTATGACTGTAATTAAATAGCGACTCCAGGGGACCTGACAGTCATATTTTAGACTTTTCAGGAGCCATGCTGGGATGATATCAGGGCCCATTGAGACCGTTCACATGTCATGAATTTAGGTTACTGAGCTGCCTCCCCAGGCTTATGTTCTTAGATGTTGTCACTGAGACTTTTAACCGTTGCTGCTAACCCTACTGCTTACTGTCTAGAATCTACTGCTGCAGTGTGGTCTCCCTTCTGATGACGTACTGATATTCAGTGATTCTGTGATAAGATGTTAAAAATATTCAGTTTTCATGGCATAGAATTACAAAGTCCTAACTACTGTCCAGATGACCAAACCTTGACTAGATGCTCAAGTGCTGGAAGAGCCAGACATGGAAAGGTAAGACTGAGTGGCTAACCTCAGGTCACCTTCTTTGGTGGGGTGGTTGATTTGGTTTGTATACTTCACCATAACTGCACAGCTTAACCAGGGGATGTAAGATTGCTTACCAAACCAGTGACATACCTCATTGCAATGTGGATGGCAGCAAACACACTCAGAGGGGACAATAATATCACCCTCACAGTGATGTCTGCACTCGTAATAAAAAAAAAAAAAAAAAAACCCTCCACCCATCTTCCAGGCACTAACCAAAGTTTTGTTAGTCATACACGTTGAGAAGATGAAAGCACTTATCTGAGTAAACTTTAGTTCAGTTCCTGGAAGAGGAGTGGAGTTTTGTTTGTTCTCTGTTTCTGGTCCTATTGGATTGCTTTTGTATGTTGTCACTCAGTCAGCCACCAGGGGTGTAGGGTTTAAAAGTAGAAATGTCCTCCTAGCCTGATATTGCATATTGTGAAAAGAGGGCCTAAGAAACCTCCATGGCTGTCTGGATGACTGTTATCATCAGTAAGTACTTTCCTGTGCACCAGGGACTGTCTGAGTTACAGAGGGGCAAATGAGCTGAAGACCAGTAGGTGGGGGCGGATGGTCAGTAGACAAAGAGGCAGAAAGCACGTAGAGAGAAAAAGTCTGCTTTTATTTAAAAAAAAATGTGATTTGTTTGGAATTAGAGCATTGTCTTGATTTTGATTGCATTATTAAGAAGTAATTACTAAATCAGTGCAGTAAGTCTGAGTGATGTGACTGCTTTTTTAGCCTTTCCCATGAGGTGAACATTTTATTGACTTTAAAAACAAGTCACCTACATGCAGCTTATCTAGTAGTGGTTCTTCCCTTAGTACCATCTCCTAAGGTGGTTCCGACAGGTTGGCTCCGTTGTTGACCTCCGAGCCAGGTCATGTCTATGTTGAGAGTGAGCCCTCAGCCCAGACTTTTATCTTTTGCCATTGAGGTGTTTGAGAGGGTCCTGCCCAGGTCCAGAGAGGAGGTGTCTGTAACAGTGTTCTGTCCCAGCCCCCTGTGGATCCTGTTTCCATAAGAAAAGTGATTCTCCTAAGGTAACATCAGCTCACTGTTCATAGGTGGGTACTAGGCTATCGGCCCAAGGGCCTAAGTAAGCTTAGCCAACAAGTTTCCCTGGCTTACGCCACCCAAGAAAGTTATTGTCCTGTGCCCTTGTCGAGCAGAGCCACATAAGTGATCCCCGGGGTGTATTTCCTATTTCCCATCCACTCATCAAGATTTTTCTTGAGTGCTAATGAGGAACTTTAATTGACATAGATGGGTAGCCTGGTTTAGGTCCCTAGAGTGTGTAGCTTGGAGGGATTGGGATTTCTTTAGGAGTAGCATGTCCAAAAGCTCTGGGTTTGACATAGCTTTGTATGTTAGGCAGAGATCACTTTGGAGTAGACTATATGCTATGGAGTAAAGCTGCAGTTTTTTGAGACAGTCAGTGTAGGGCAGTAAGCATCTTTGTGAGGTACTTCTGTGGCCTTTCCAGCTGCTGCAGATGTCTTGTGAGGTACATTCCAAAAGGGGCGTTGTACTCTATAAGGGGTCTAATGAGTGTTGAGTAGGTTGTCAACAGGGTGATATGGAAGTTCCTTCTGACACTGATTCAATGAAGGGGGCATCCCAGTACTGACCCCTTCTTTCTGTGACACTGGGTGTGGCCTACACTATTCTTCCCACTGGTTTCTCCTGTTCTGGTCTGATTGCCAAATTAAAAGCCCAAGGACCCAAGTCTGCCCATTAGAGCACCCACACCAGAGCTAACAGCACTTTTGACTTTGCCCCTGCCCCCCCCCCCCCCGATAGTTTCTCTCACTGTCTTGACTCTGTCAGTTTCAGATGAATCTCACAGCTGGAGCATCAGAGCCAACACTTGGGTTTCAGGATTGTCTCTGAAGTTTTTAGAGCTGTCCCTTCCCCTTGTTACTTGATAGCTGGGCACCATTGTTTGCCTTGGGGGCAGATTGTGTCTTGAGGGTGCATCCTCAGCCCTGACTTCATCTTTGGTCTTCGGGGTATTCGAGAGGGTCCTCTCTGGGGCCAGAGAGGAGGTGTCTCTATCATACTCTTGTTTTTTCTTGATCTCCTGTGGATCTTCCATAACCATTCATTTTGATCAGCAGGGAAAAATCAGCCTCTGAGGGTCTCATCAGGTGAGCTCCCCATCCGATTCCAAACCTTCTCAGGAAGCCCACACAGGAGCAGTTCCTAGGAACAAACTTGTAAGAGGAGACGTTTGGATTCTTCACCGGCATCAATCACCAAAGACCTGGATCCCAGTGAGGGAGAGGGTTTCCTACAATCCCCTCTAGTTGCCGTCTCATTTGTGAAAATTCTGAAGTTAATGGAGCATCAAGGGGGGAGGGTTGGTCCTCCAAAACCCTTTCTTCTGTGGAGTCTGTGTTCCTTGAGGCATTTGAGGCTGGCTGATGTTCTTAGTGTTTCACTGTTGCAGTCATTACATTTGGGCAATCTGCTGGCAGGTTGCCCTCAGTCGGCCTGAATTCCAAAGTCTTGGGTCCTGCATCAGTTGCTGTCTTCTCTTCCATGACGTCAGGTTATCAGGGGTATAAAACATGCAGCCGACGCCATTTTCTTCAGACTTTCTTGCCACGCGGTGCGCGAAGCAGAAGCATTTGGCAAGTGCCGGTCGGCCGATTACTGAAATATTCGAGTTTGAGTTTCAGAACCGAAGTCTTCACTAAAGCTAAGTACCCTGTTGGGGAAACTTTTTTCTTGCTTTTTACCGATGTCAGAAAAAGTTAATAATTGTATTACTTGTGGAAAGCAAATACCTCATAAGGATTTCCATTTATACTGTATTCCTTACCTAGGCTCTGATCACAACATGCCTGGCTGTCAGTTTTGTGTTAGATTTAACCAACACACCATTAAGCGTCGGTATATTTTTGCATCAAAGTATCTTGGAAACAGATTTAACTACCCAGAAATGTCGTCTGATAGCAATCCAACTACCGGAGTACATAAAATACGCAAAGAAAAGGACAGAGAAAGGCAGTCAAGATCCAAAACTGACGACGAAGCTTCTCATAAGCCAGTCGCTGGTTCACCGGTACTCAATCAGGCGCTTTCGCAGCCCCTGATACCTGCTACCTTTGAGTCGCAGGCTTCTAATGACACCCATGTGGAGTCCGGCATGCCGCAAGATACTCAAGGTATTGGACCGATGGATATATCTCCCTCGGATGGGTCCGGAGCCGCTGAGCAGGCCCCAGCTTCTGAGGTTGTATTCAGACCTCAGCATTTGTATATCAAACCGAAAGCTGCAAAACCAAAGACAAAAATAACTTCTAAAACTAAAAAAACAACATATGAGCCACATGCACAGGCCTGTATGCCTAAACAACAGATGATCAAAATGGCTGAAGACCTTATTACTTTGATCAGGGGTACCCATCCCCTTCCTGATAAGAGGCCTAGGAAAGACACTGGTTATGAATCTTCAGATCAGGTTTCTATTTCTTCTAATTTCTCTTCTGATCAGGAATTATCTATACCTCCCTATGAGGTTTCTGATGCTGAGGAGTTTATTCAATCTGCATCTCCTCCTGAGGATTATTCATTTGGAGAAACCTTGTATACTTCGAGGGAGCATTTTCACTGGGAGAGTCAAGACTTCTCAGAATCAAAAAAGATACTCAGGGATTTCCTTCTTCCTCAGCACAGGCCTTTAGCCATTCCCCCTGTTTTAGACAGTGTGGATGATGTGTTTTCGGAGTCAAGCCTGACCCCTGACTCCTTACCTCCAGCTCCCAGTAAGCCTGACTGATATTACAAGGTCCCTGACTCACATAAATTTTTATTTAGAAACCCTGCTGCTGATCCTGAAACTATTTCACAGGGTCCAAAGGGAGTTAAGGCCTCAACAGCAAAAAATCCTACCCCCCTCTAACAGAGATTCAAGGTCACTGGACAGATGGGGAAAAAAGGTTTATACGATGAAACAAACATAAGCAAGTAAGCACTTCTGCCCAAAAACACACCAACAGTCAAATCCACCACTGTTCTTTATTCCATAACGATCTGGTACCTCGGCTATTCGCCTTCAAAGGATCACATTACAGGTTTCAAAATGAACTCCTTATATACTTCATACATAATTAATTAATTGACAATTAACAATTAAATTCAATTATTCATCAAAATTTCATCAAAATTTAAAGTGATCTCTGTATATAGCATATAGAAATATGGCATTTACTTCTTTAATTTGTTTTAAACATTTTAAACTAATTCTATTTAAGAACCAATTGTGCTTATATAATATAATATATCCCTTCAACATACAAAATTCATTATATGTAAAATGGTTTTGATATGTGAAAAATCACTATTACAAAACACAAAATTAATATATGTATAACAGAATTAATGTTATTATGTACAAATATTATTCAAACTAAATTCTTATAATTAGAAGTAAATAATTTACTTTCTAATGATATATATTCACCCACTAATTTACAGCAGCTGAAATACAAACAATAATAAATAATATAAATATACAAAATTCTGATCTACATACATTTTATAAATACATTTTATAAATTTTATAAACCCAGCTCTTGATTTAAACCAAATGGTTTCAGTGTTTTATATTTAAGTATCATTCTTGTTTCCAATTCTAACAGTTTACCCACTATATCTTCTCCCTTGCAGGCAAAAGGTTTTCCCAATATACAATATCTCAAACTATCACTACACCCATCATGAGTATCCATGAAATGCTTAGCAACCGGACTAATGGAATTAGAATTTCGTATGTCCTTTAGATGTTCTAGAATTCTGATTTTAATCATTCTTTTGGTTTGTCCTATGTACCAGATGTCCTTACATGAGCAACCTAATATATATACTACACTGGTAGACTTGCAGTTAAAGGAGTGTTTCGAAATATGAGGTATATTATTGATAACTTCAAAATTACTCACCCTATTGCATATGCTACATGAGCCACATGCAAAGGTGCCCACTTTAGTTTTAGTAGATTCAATGTGTTGTAATAGATTGTTATTTAGTATTTCTCTCAAATTTTTTCCCCTTGTAAAGGAGAAATTGACATAATTAGGGAATAGCTCACCAATATTGACATCTTCACTAATTATGTACCAAAATTTTCTAACTACTGAGACTAATATATCCGAGAAGGGAGAGAATTTAGTTACAAAAAATATTTGTTCAGCATTTTTCTTTACACCAATCTCCCTCTTATCATAATAAGTTGTAATATTGTCCCTATGACTTTTTAATCTTATATTATTTTTCACTCTATCCATACTTCTTAATAATTGATTATATTCATAGCCCCTTTCCAATAGTCTCATTAATACTGTATGTAGTTCATCTATATCTTCTTTGATACTAGTGTGAGCCCAAATTCTTTTAAATTCCCCATATGGTAAGGTACTTATAAGATGCAATGGGTGCATACTTGTAGCATGTAAGAACAAATTAACTGAAGTCTCCTTCCTAAATTCAATTTTTCTATCCTTCTCAAATAAGGTTAAATCTAAGAAGTTAATCTTGTTCCTATTAATCTCATATGAAAATTGTAAACTATGTTCATTATGATTAAGAATTTCAAAAAATTCCAAAAAAATCAGATGTGTCCCCCTTGCAGATAAAAATAAGATCATCTATAAAGCGCTTATATAGAATTACTTTCTTTTTAAAGAAATCTGTCGGATAAATAAATTTTTTCTCAAAGTAATCCATATAGATGATAGCATATGATGGTGCATATGCTGCACCCATTGCAGTACCTTTAACCTGCAAATACTATGCATTACTAAACCAAAAATAACTATGAGTTAAGCAAAACTCTAATAAAGTAATAATATAATTTGTTCTAGGTCCCTCACCCATCATTTTTAGTATTGATTCCAAGCCCCACTTGATGTTAATATTGGTGTATAAGGACTTAACATCGACAGTGACCCAATAATAATCATAATTCCAGTTCAAATTCAAGATGTTATTAATTAAATCTTGTGTATTCCTGATGTGAGCTGTTACCTTATATAAATACATCTTTAACTGAGAATCCAAAAACAAATTGACACTTTCCAAAAAAGAACCAATTCCCGAAATTATCGGTCTACCAGGAGGTTCTTCCAAATTTTTATGAATTTTGGGTAGTGCATATATAATAGGTGTTTTAGGTTTTTGGATGTATAACTTCTTAACATCAGTATGCGCAAAAAAACCCAGGCGTTCACCTTTTTCTAATAAGAATAACAGTTCACTATTGAATGATAAAATAGGGTCACTGTCCAATTTCTTATACTCTTCAGAGTTCAATAACAATCCATTTACCATATTGAAATACTTATTTCTATCCATAATAACCCAGTTTCCACCTTTATCAGCAGGCTTGAAAATATATTAATTTTTAGATTTTTTCAAAACTTTTAAAGCCTGCCATTCATCAAAACTTAAATTGAAACATTTCTTCTTTTTACAAAATTCATTAAACATAGTTTCAATTTCCCTTAGTAGAATTTTTTGAAATGTGGAAACAGCAGGTACAGAAATATGGGGCATAAAAGTACTAACTTTTTTTAGCTTTGGTAACATTAATCTACCATAGCCAGTTAAAAGTTCACCATTAACAGCATTAACATTGGAGAAAACATTACTAGCTTCATTACTAACATCAAACACTTCATGTTCAAACTCATAATTATAGATAGACAAGTTAAGTAACTCTTCATCCCTTTCATCCATTTCAGAGTCACTATTACCTTCATCAACGGTCTGAATAGAAGTGTTAGATTTATCCATTTTGAAAAAATAAACTCTAAGTAAGAGCTTTCTAATGAAATTTTTAATTTCAAAATAGATATCAGCTAGCGACGGAAAAAACGTAGGCACAAACTTGCTTCCCTTATGTAAAACACTTAACATGTTAGAATTTAGTGTCAGTTTAGACAAATTTACACAATACAAAGGAAGTTCATTATAAGTCACAGAAAGCGAACCTTCATTTAAGCTTGTTTCTCCCCTTTCTTCCATTTCTCCCATTTCTGCCCCTGTTCGGGTCGTTTGTTTGAAAATTCACACTCCCGCTGCTACAGTCCTCAGACCCCGTAGTAACCTCCCGATTAGAGGTTCTGTTGACCACATCAGTTCCAGCAAAAGAAACATTTTTACCAATACTACCTTCCACTGAAGAAGCCGACGATGCTGATAATCCTCTTCGTTTGGTGTTACTGTTCCAAGCTCTGCCCCTAGACCTATTGCGTGTCTTACGTATAGGTTCACGCTGCCAATTGAACAGAACGCCAGTTTCATAGTCTTTTAAGTCACGAACCAGTTTATTGCGTTTCCGCTGTACAATATCAGTTTCCAACTTATTTATTTTTTCATTAATAGTTGAAATTTGATTCCCATAATTAGGTTCGGTTGCCAAGCTCTCCTGCAGAACCGTAATATCATGTTTGATTTTCTCATGATTGCGTTGGTTGCGCTTAACCAATATGTTAAGCCAACCGATAGTACAAGACAAAGACACCTGTTTCCACTCATCAAATAAATCTGTCTCGTCATCAGTGAACGGGGCTGCTGGCAGTTTCTCTATCCGTAAACCCCGTGGAGTAATGTTAAGGCTGATATATTTTTCAAGTAAACGGGTGTCAAAGTACAATGCTATCTCTTTAGACATTAATTTAGACAATTCTGTAAAGCGCTCATCAACAGCGCTATTACCTCTAATGTTCCATGGATCCAGGTGGGAATACCTTTTGTCGCGTTCAGTTAGAAAATTTGAAAACAAGAATGAATCAGCTGGGTTGCTCTGTTCAGAGCTCGTACTTCGAAGCGACATGATTCAGTTGAGTAAATGTCCAAAAATATAGAACAAATGGGAAAGACTGATAAATCCAAAACGAATCAAAACGATGAAACAAACATAAGCAAGTAAGCACTTCTGCCCAAAAACACACCAACAGTCAAATCCACCACTGTTCTTTATTCCATAACGATCTGGTACCTCGGCTATTCGCCTTCAAAGGATCACATTACAGGTTTCAAAATGAACTCCTTATATACTTCATACATAATTAATTAATTGACAATTAACAATTAAATTCAATTATTCATCAAAATTTAAAGTGATCTCTGTATATAGCATATAGAAATATGGCATTTACTACTTTAATTTGTTTTAAACATTTTAAACTAATTCTATTTAAGAACCAATTGTGCTTATATAATATAATATATCCCTTCAACATACAAAATTCATTATATGTAAAATGGTTTTGATATGTGAAAAATCACTATTACAAAACACAAAATTAATATATGTATAACAGAATTAATGTTATTATGTACAAATATTATTCAAACTAAATTCTTATAATTAGAAGTAAATAATTTACTTTCTAATGATATATATTCACCCACTAATTTACAGCAGCTGAAATACAAACAATAATAAATAATATAAATATACAAAATTCTGATCTACATACATTTTACATACATTTTATAAATACATTTTATAAATTGGTTCTTAAATAGAATTAGTTTAAAATGTTTAAAACAAATTAAAGAAGTAAATGCCATATTTCTATATGCTATATACAGAGATCACTTTAAATTTTGATGAAATGTTGATGAATAATTGAATTTAATTGTTAATTGTCAATTAATTATGTATGAAGTATATAAGGAGTTCATTTTGAAACCTGTAATGTGATCCTTTGAAGGCGAATAGCCGAGGTACCAGATCGTTATGGAATAAAGAACAGTGGTGGATTTGACTGTTGGTGTGTTTTTGGGAAAAAAGGTTTATACATCTGCAACCTTGGCAATCAGGGCCTTAAACTGTCAATTTCATATGAACAGTCATGTGGTATATAAACAAGCAAGGGGGCACACACTCATACCCCCTTTGCAGATTAGCCATGGCACTGTGGGACACAGCTTTGACCTACCAAATACATCTTCAAGCTCAGTTTCTGCCAGCAATTCCTAAAGAAAATGGCATCGGCTGCATGTTTTATACCCCTGATGACCTGATGTCATGGAAGAGCACAGCAACCGACGCAGGACCCAAGACTTTGGAATTCAGGCCGACTGAGGGCAACCTGCCAGTAGATTACCCAAATGTAATGACTGCAACAGTGAATACACTCAAACATCTACATTTATGGTAAGTGTACACCTGTACTTTCTACCTCCTGGGTGGTTCTGCCCACTGAAACTAATAGATGTATTTTCTTAGCTAGCATGGAAAGAACCTGATGTGGTGGAGCCAATTACATGCAAACCAAAAAAGATGTTAGTGGCCCTCAGGATTGGGTCCCACTGGAGCAAGGGTCCCCCAGTTGATGCTATGGTTGCTGCGGCAGCCACAAGGAAGGAGCTCTCTGAGGAGGGCACATCTGTTCATCCCACTAATAGAGAAGCTAAAGCATTGAGCAGATTTGGGAAACAGATGTATGCATCAGTGGCCTTTGTACATGAAGCACTGACATACCCAAGCCCATATGACTTTCTTTCAGAGGGACTTAATGAAGGAGCCATCCAAGTCCCTCTCTGTTAACCTGCTTGCGTAAATCCAAAAGTGTCTGGAGTCCAGTTGTCTGCTGTCCAGTCAGTAATTTGTGAGTCATAGCTTTCTAATGCAGCTGTTGGGACAAGCTAGTGCAGTGGACATTGGCATTGCTATCCAATCGGCACACTTAGATGTGCCTTTGCTAAACGCTTTGAGTCCGTTCATCAGTGCCCCTTTTAATGGTTTGATCCTTTTTCAGATCTAAGGTGAAAGAGACTGTCACCAGAAATTAGCATGTCTGCAGTTGGCATATGCTTTTTCACCCCCGCAAAGAACCTTTTCAAAACTTGAAGGGGGGAGCTATGGTTCTGAAAATCCCAGGGTTTTGTCCAGGATGCTTCTGTGGGAAGACTTCTGAGGGCAGAGGGGGATTAACTTTAATGGAAATCACCCTAGAAGCAGAGGCAGACCACAAAACCAAAGGTTTCAAGGTCCTTTCCCAGAGAGTCTACCAGAGGTCCTGAATGGTTGCCTAAGTGTCCTAAGTCTGGAGGTATTGGGGGGCATTTATCACTGAACCCTCAATTCTGGCACACCATCAGCCAAGATTCCTGGGTGTGGAGGATAATCTTAAAGAGGTTATATTCCCGTTGTTTCCTCTCTTCAGAAGAAAAAAGGAGAATTCCATCTGATTGGGTGATGCATCAGGAATTAGCAGCAGAGGTAAAAAGGCTGCTATAAACCAATCATCCAGCAGTTCTCCCAGACCATTCAGGATCCAGAGTCTATTCAAGATTTTTTTGAGAACTGGAAAAATAAAAAAACTGGGACCTCAGGCTCATCCTGGATCTAAGCCACCCTCAGTCAGTTTGTAAAGCAGACAAAATTCCAGATGGTTAGGGTTCAGTCCATTCTACCTCTTTTGAGGTAAGAGGATTGTATGTGTGCCATAGATCTCCAGGATGCTTACTGTCCTATCGAGATGGCAAAGCACCCTAGGACATTTCTGCTTTTCTGTGTTGGAGCCAGTAACTTTCAATTCTGAGCATTGCCCTTTGGCCTCACCACAGCCCCCAGAGTGTTTACCAAATGCATGGCAGTAGTTTAGCAGTTTCTCTCAGACTGCAGGAGTTCCAGGTGTTTCCTTATCTAGATGACTGGCTCCTTACTGCACCAAGGGTCTACTGGTTCAGTGCAGGGATTTCTTATTCCACCTTGCCCCATAGCTAGGGATTACAGTCAGTCTTGCAAACAGTCAGCCAACACTAACCAAACAAATAGTGTTTCTCCTCAAAAAAACACATAGAGCACTGCTACTGCTGCCAAACTTTCTTTATTGATACATTCTGGTACCTTGGCCCCACCGGCCTTCAGTGGAATAACCTCATACAAATCAGGCAGCATTTTATATTCCATCTCCCCACAATTAATTCAAACAATAAATTCATTAATCAATTAAAACAAGTTAATTACACTTTGTTCAAAAATACTTCATTGTACGACAGAGATGTGCCCCCCCACACTCTAACACATTACATTTAATATAAGTGCAAAAAGTGAACTGCAAACCCTATTTTTATATATAAAAAACATCTGATAGTGTATTACCACAAGTGTACAACATTCATTTATTTAATAATGTCTTCATATTTTATTATTTTATTCACTTTTTTTAGATTTTACACCATCTAAACATACACGTTTCTCAAAAACTGATTAGGACTATCCTAAGCCCTATTAAAGTGCTATATAGCAATTAAAATCTTTTTATATATATATATCTTTTGACATGTGAATATTATTATGTCTTATTTTATTGATCTTTGTGGTATTATTACACTAAATTCTTTGTTGTTTATATATACCAAATATAAACTAAACATCCTACTCTATTTCAAGATTAAGACCTTTCGGGAATAAAGTGCCAAAATAAATTATTAATTTAGATTCCAATTTAACCAACTTCCTTTTAAATTCATCAGCCCCCCCCCAAAAAAAATTTGTTCACCCTATGGCTTTGCCAGTACACTAAAAAAGAAACTATCCATCTGACCTCCATGTGTGCTACAAAAATGCTGTGCCACTGGATTATCTAATCTCTTGTTTCTAACATCTCCTAGATGTTCCAAAATTCTGAATTTTACCCTTCTATTTGTCTGCCCCACATACTATTTACACTGTGTACATCCACATCCAATGATGTAGATCACACCACATGAATTACAATTAAACTCATTATTTTTTTACAGAAAATTTCTTTCCATTAATAGTCCATCCATATTCTGTATTTTATCACATACTTTGCAACCCCCACATGGAAATACACTTTTCTGATTGACTACCTGAGTCTTATTTTTCATTCTTAATAATTCTCTTAAATTATTAAACCTACCATATGAAAAAATAACCCTTTCAGGGAACAGTTTACGCACTAATTCATCCCTACATATGATGGGCCAAAGGTCCAAGTACCAGGTGTAGAAGACCTCCCCAGAAGGCAGTCCACTAAGCCTAGGACACCTCAGCCCGCTAGCCAAACGTCTCCCTTTCCTGACAGGGCAGGCACTGTCTGACTGCTGTCACAACTCCCCCCCCCCCCACCTCCCTCCCTTCCTCTGTCCACCCGCTTCTCTCACTGTCTCCCTACTTGGTTCTTTGTCACATCAGACAAGTGTGTTTTGTCCATCCTGCGGGAGGGTTACTTTATGACTTGGCTCTCCCCTCTTGCAAGACTGGCCATGCTACAACCACCTGCATCCCAACTGCCCCTTTTCCATCAGGTCTTAACCTGCCGCTTCAAGGCACCATAGAATCAGTACCTCTCATTCTCAAGGGAAAGGATGCTATTACAGAATATTTCTGGTCCCCAGGAAGGAAGGACCATGGAGACCTATCTTAGATCTCTCCTGCCTCAAATTGTTCTTAAAGGTCCCCTCCATCAGCATGGTCACATTACCCACACTTTTTTCCCCTCATTCTTCCTCAGGCCCTTCATGGCAACCCTGGACATAAAGGAGGACTACCTCCACATCCCCATAAAGCCTGCATTCAGGAAATATCTCAGATTCCTAGCAGGCTCTTCTCACTTTCATTTCTGTGCCTTGCCTTTTGAGCTGTATACTGCCCCAAGGGTATTCACAAAATGCCTGACTCCAGTGATTGCCTACTGCAGGACCAAGGGAATACAAATAGTCCCGTACCTAGACGACCTCTTAGTTCAGGCAGCAGAAAGAGAAACCCTCTTTCATTACACGAAAGACCTCCTGTTCCTGCTGCAGTCTGTAGGGTTCCTGATAAATTTCCCAAAATCCCATCTCAATCTGGCACAGGACATCGTCTTATTGGGATGCAGAATCAGGACAGACATCATGATGGCCTCCCTTCCAGGAGAAAAGGTGATATCTCTTTCCCACCACCTTCTCTCTGCCCTTTATTCATCAGAACTGTTTGTGAGACGGTTCCTGAGATTACTGGGGTACATGGCAGCCACTATCCCCATGCTACCCCAAGTGAGGTTACACATGAGGAAATTTCAGTGGTACCTTTGCTCAGTGTGGACCCAGCACTCCCACTCCCTCGCGTTCAGGGTCCCACTCCTCCCCCATCTCTGCCAAGAACTGAAATGGTGGCTAGTTCAGGTAGCCCAGAATCCGGGACTACCCCTACAAATGCCTCCCTCCTCCCAGACCATGCACATGGATGCCTCAAGATCTGGGCTGAGGGGCAACTCTGGATCTAAGGATAGTGCAAGGCTTGTGGACAGATGCAAACAAGAGCACATAAATGTCAGGGAAATGAGAGCAGTTCTCGCCCTGCAGGCCTTCCACCCCTACCTCCAGGAGGGCCTCCTAAAGATCTTCACAGACAACACCACAGTCATGTGGTACCTCAACAAGCAAGGAGGGACCAAGTCCTACCTCCTATGCAGACTAGCTCTACAGGAATGGGAGTTGGCTACCTCTCAGTGAATCACCCTCCAAGCAGCCTACATCCCATCCCAGCACAACTCACAGGCAGATTCAGTAAGCTGCAGAACCAAATCGAACCGCCGCAAATGGATGCTGTCAAGAGATGTGTTTCTCAATCTGGTCCACAGGTGGGGTATTCCACAGATAGACCTCTTCGCCTCCTCCACAAACAGGCAACTCCAGGGCACATGACCCGAAGGCATTACAGACAGACACCTTCTCAATGTCATGGAAGGAGAGATTCCTGTATGTATCCCCCCCTTCCCATTAATTCTGAGAGTCCTACTGAAAATCCAGCAGGACTCCCCCAAAATCTTGCTGGTAACTCCCTACTGGCCAAGGCAGCACTGGTTCCTTCTACTTCATCTGTCCAAGGGCAATCACCACAAGGTACCCTCCTCAGTGGACCTACTCACACAGCACAAGGGGACACGGATACACTCAGTGGCAGTCTCTGCACCTCACCCTGTGGCGGATAGGATTCTGATCTCCTTCAGACACCTGTACAATGAGGATGTGCTTTCAGTCCTGCAGGAGGCCAGGAAACCCAACACAAGAAAACCCTGCATCTCCAAATGGAAAAGGTTTTCTATCTGGTGTCATAAAAGATAGATGGATCCAGTGGACAGAGCTGTTCCCCTGATTCTGTCTTGTGTGAACTCTTACAGTCAGGTTTGTCCTACTCCTCTCTAAAGGCACACCTGTCTGCCATCTCAGCCTGCCTGCCTATGGACCCTCCCCTGGCATCCAGACTCCCAGCCAAACTTTTCCTCAAGGGCACCTAAGACTGCACAGGAAAATGTCTCCCCCTCCTTGGGATCTTAATTATGTGTTAGAAAAACTCACTCTGGCACCCTTTGAACCAGCTGACAAGGCCCCCATAAAGTTTTGCACATGGAAAACTGTATTGCTAGTAGCTTTGACCTCGGCCAGAAGGGTCTCAGAGCTTCAAGCCCTTATGACTACACCCTTTTTTCTATTTTTTCATATGGGACATGATCACCCTTAGGACAAACCCTTCCTTTACTCCCAAGGTAGTCAACGACCTTTCCGTGAATCAGACTATCCACCTGCCTACCTTATTTTCTAACCCACAGAGAGATAGTCCTTCATTCCCTAGATGTGCACAGACAGCTCAGATTTTATTTGCATAAAACCAGACCTTTTCGCAAATCAAACCCGCTGTTTGTCTCCTTTCACCCCAGGGCTCTGGGGAAAGTGGTGGGCAAGCAGACAATTTCATCCTGGATTTCCAGGACTCTTTCCTTTTGCTACTTACACCACGGGAATACCTTGCTAGGCAATGTCGGGGCCCATTCCACAAGAGCTATGGCCTCTTCTGGAGCCTTCTTTAAAGGGTTAGACACTAATTCCATTCTGGAGGCAGCTACCTGGTCCTCTGTACACACCTTCACCTGACACTACAAACTGGACCATATCCCAAAGGCAGGGTTTGCCAGGGCTATCCTGCATGGATTCCTGGAGTCCTCTACCAGGCCACCTCCCAGTCAGCAGTGAGCTTTGGTACTCACCCAATACTAGTAGAATACAGCAACATTGGAATAGAAGGACATAAGAAAGATGTTCATCGTGTTTCATTGTTGCAGTCATTACAATTGGGTTATCCTGTTGGCAGGCTACCCGCAGTCGGCCCGAGTTCCAAAGTCTAGGTCTGGCGTCGGTTGCTGTCGCCTCCGCCCTGACCGTCAGTGCGTCAGGGGTATAAAAGATACAGCCGACGCCATTTTCTTCAGTCTTTCTTGCCACGTGGTGCACGAAGGAAAAGCAGTTCGCAAGTGCCGGTCGGCCGACTCCTGAGTTTTTCAAATTCAAATTTCAGATCCGAAGTCTTCGTTAAAGCTAAGTACCCCATTAGGGAAACTTTTTTTCTTGCTCCAGACCGATGTCAGAAAAAGTTAATAATTGTATTTCTTGTGGGAAGCAAATACCTCATAAGGATTTTCATTCTTACTGTATTCCTTGCCTAGGCCCTGATCACGACGTTGCTAGTTGTCGGTTTTGTGCTAGATTTAACCAACGCACTATTAAGCGTCAGTATGATTTTGCATTTCATTACTTTGGCAGAATATTCGATTATGTAATGCCATCGGAACAGCCGACTACCGGAGTTTACAAAAGCGCAAAGAAAAGGACAGGCATCCGAGGTCCAAAACTGACGGCGAGGCTTCTGTTAGGCCTGTCGCCGGTTCTCACTGAGGTGCTTTTGCAGCCCCTGACGCCCGCTACCTCAGAGCCACAGGCCGCTTCTGACTTCCCACGTGGAGCCGACTAGGCCACTGGAAACTCAAGGTATTGGACACTCAGAAACTTTTCCCTCAGATGGGTCCGGAGCCACTGAGCAGGCATTCGCTTCTGAGGGAGTTTTCAGGCCTACACAGTTATATATAAAGCCATCTACAGCTTCAAAGGCAAAGACTAAAGCAGCTCTAAAGACAAAGAAACAAGTACAGCATTCTCCTGGACAGGCCTCCATGCCTAAAAAACAGATATTTAAAATGGCCAAAGACCTAATTACTTTGATCAGGGGTTCCCATCCCCCTCTTGATAAGAGGCCTAGGCAAGAGATGGAAACCTGATCTGAAGATTCATATTCTATTTCTTCTGATTCCTCTTTTGAACAGGAATATTCCCTTCCTCCCTATGAGGATTCTGATGCTGAAGACCTCCTGAGGATTATTCTTTTGGGGAAACTGTGCATACTATGAGGGAGCATTTCCATTGGGAGAGCCAAGATTACTCAGAATCCAAGAAAAGGCTCGGAGACTTCCTTTTATTACCCCAGCAGAGGCCCCTTGCTATTCCTCCTGTTTTAGACATTGTAGATTATGTATTTTCAGAGTCCGGTCTGTCTCCTGGCTCTCTACCACCGGCTCCTGTTAAGCCAGACAGGTACTACAGGGTTCCTGATTCTCATAAATTTCTTCACAAAAAACCCTGCTGCTGACCCAGAAACTATATCTCAGGGTCCCAAGGGGGTTAAGGCTTCCACTGCAAAAAACCCTATCCCCTTTGATAGGGATTCAAGGGCCCTGGACAGATGGGGGGGGGGGTTATACTTCTGCTACGTTGGCTGTAAGAGCTTTAAATTGTCAGTTTCATATGCTTAAATATCAGCAGTATCTTCTATCACAGCTTAAACAGAAAATGTTGACAAATTCAGAATGTGCAGAAAACAAAGAAATGCAGGATTTATTGCATGCAGCTGAACAAGTGGGAAAGCATACTTTGCAATGTGGTTTTGATTCTCTAGAGGCCTCCTGCAGGGCTGCAGTTACTGGTTCTGTCATTAGGAGGCATGCTTGGTTAAAAGAACAGAATCTGCCCGATCATGTTAAAGCAAAGCTATTAGATGCTCCATTACAACATGATACCTTGTTTGGTGTTAAAGCAGAAGAGGTGTTAAAGAAAATGGAGGACAAAGCTAAATCTATGCAAACCGTAAAAGATTTCTTGCAGGTACAGCCTCCCAGATTTAGTAGGAACTGGCCTACAAAGGGGCCAAAGGGGGGGGGGGGGGACGGGGCATATGGCAGGAAGATGTATTCAGGGCACAGCCAGGCAGACATTGACAACAGATGCATCAGATTATGCCGGGGGGGGGCATATGGCAGGAAGATGTATTCAGGGCACATGGCCCGCAAGTCAAATGCATCTCCATATCAATCAAAAAGAGATGCTAGCTGTTCAGAATGCTCTGACAGCCTTCAAGGATCAACTTCATCCAGGACAACTACTAATAAAGATGGACAATACTACAGTCATGTGGTACATAAACAAGCAGGGGGGCACGCATTCCTACCCCCTCAGCAGACTAGCCATGAACCTGTGGGACACAGCACTGACTTACCAAGTACATCTGCAAGCACAATTCCTGCCGGGAAGGATAAATACTCTGGCAGACTAAGCAGAAACCTTATGGATCCCCACGAGTGGAAATTGGATCCACAAGTCTTCAGCATGATAACAAGGAACTGGGGATGCCCAGACATAGACCTATTTTCCTCCCCTCACAACTGCCAACTACAGAGATTCTGCACAAGGACTTATCACAAGCAAGCATGGAAAGTGGATGCTCTATCTTTCAGCTGGAAAAACCTAACTGTATATGCTTTTCCTCCTCTGCCTCTCCTCCCCAAGGTACTCCTCAAGGTCATACAAGAGAAGCCAAAATTGATACGGATTGCCCCAGACTGGCCCCGCCAGCACTGGTACCCAATCCTAAAGAGCTTGTCTCAATGCCCAGCTTGGACATTACCTCAAATTCCTCACTTATTGACCCAGCAAGACAATCAACATTGCACAGCCAACTCAGGACCTTAAACCTGGCAGTATGGCGGATAATGTAGCCATTCAAGACTCACCTTTCTCTAAAGCAGTGATGGATGTTATTTTGGAGGCCAGGAGGCCTAGCATCAGAAAATCTTATGCAGAAAAATGGAAGAGATTCTGTGCTTGGAATCGGGCACTAGGTATTGGCACGACTGTTCCAAATATTCCTCAGATTTTGCAATATTTAACTGAGATGCTGGATAAAGGCCTTTCCTTTTCATCAATTAAAATTCATGTCTCTGCCATTTCAGCTCGTTACAATACAGAACCACCTATTTTTTTCTCATCCATTGCAAAGGCAGTACCTCAGAGGGGCCAAAAACATAAGACCTCCAAGGAGAGCACCAATACCTGCTTGGGACCCTCAACTATGTCTTGGAAAAACTCACACTGCCTCTGAGCCAGCCTCTGCAGCTGATATAAAATTCTTATCCTGGAAAACAGCTCTGCTCCTAGCAATAACCTCCGCTAGACGAGTCTCAGAGTTACAGGCACTCATGGCTGTGGAACATTTTGTCATTTTCCATCCTGACAGGGTTTCTCTAAGGATAAATCCTACATTTATGCCTAAGGTAATGTCCAGTGTGGCCCTTAACCAAACAATTCATTTGCCTACCTTTTACCCAAACCCACAGAATAAGGGTGAGAGACTTCTGCATTCTTTGGACATTCACAGGCAGCTACGCTTCTACTTGGACAGAACCAAAGCTTTCAGAAAGACTTGACAAATTCTAGTGGCATATGCTGCAGGATCACAAGGAAAGCCCATCTCAAAACAGACTATTTCAAAGTGGATAGGCCACTGCATTCGTTTCTGCTATTCACAGCATGGCAAAACAGTGCCTAAGGGCATTAGGCCACATTCAACCAGAGCAGCAGCCACTTCAGCAGCCTTCCTCAGAGGAGCACCAATCAAAGACATCTTAGAGGCTGCAACTTGGAGCTCAGTGCATACTTTTACAAAGCACTATCGCTTACCTCTCTACTCTAAATCCAGGACAGGCTTTGCCACTGCAGTTCTGCAGGGCCTGATAGCCTCTCCTAATCCTATTTAGCTAGCCTCCCAACCTTAGCTTTGGGATTCAACCCAATTGTAATGACTGCAACAGTGAAACATGATGAACATAGTACAGTTGTGTACCTACCATAAATGTAGATGTTCGAGTGTATTCACTGTTGCAGTCCAGGTTACCCTCCCACCATCCCCCTTTTCCTTGCTGAGGACTTATCTGTGCTTCTCTATTCTATACAACCTATGTGGTGTATTTGCTTGTAGATGAAGGAAAAGTTGTTTTTTGTATATGCATGCTTATTGGCATAATTTAGTCTACCTTTTTAGGGGCACCTGACATCTGGGGCAAAAAAAACTGAAGAAAATGGCGTCTGCTGCATCATTTATACCCCTGGCGCACTGACGTCAGGGAGGAGGTGACAGCAACCGATGCCGGACCTAGACTTTGGAACTCGGGCCGATTGCGGGTAGCCTGCCAGGATAATCCAATTGTAATGACTGCAACAGTGAATATACTCGAACATCTGCATTTATGGTAGGTACACAACTGTACTTTGTGTAAAATTTTACCATAACCAGTAGATGTCCTCCTCTTCCATGTTGCAGTATTCCTTCCCCTTCATACTCTTGCACTTGCTCTTCTTGGCTTCTGTACAGGCTATGCCCTTCAAGACTGTCTCCATCTGGGGCTGCTATGTTCTGAGGGCTGGTGCGTGCAGACGTCACCTTTATGGCCCACATTCCTGCCTCCATGTCAGACGTCCACAACAAGAGGGAGTGAAAATCTTTGGAAACCTGGCTGGACAACCTGATCGGAAGAAGGGTAAACCCACTACTAGTAGAATACTGCAACATGGAAGAGAAGGACATCTATGGTTATGGTAAGATTTTACACAACTTTCTTTTCACAATGCTTAATAGGCCTGTAGTTAGTTTTTATGGAGTAAATCACATATTGCTAAGCAGACAAACTCTGTCTGAGGTATTCTGGGGAACTGTGAATTATAGGTAAGGGAGGAGTTAGAGCTCTGGATCCAAGCTTTTCAAAAGTGTTGAGGTTGGATCCAGTGGGATCCAATAACCCAAATGTTGAACCGGATAAAAACAAGACCATTATAGCATTATGGTAAATACATAACTTTCAATCTGAATATGTCTTTGTTTGGTCTTCAACCTGTGGGACACTGATCTGGCACAGATCCAACTCTGCCGCATACTCCATCAGTTCCAAACGCCATGCTCCCCCTTACACATAATGCCCCGGTCTCCCTCCTCCCCTCAGATCTTGTTTGCTGCTTGTGAGAGACAGCAGCGTGGTTACAGCTCCAAGCTACCTTCAATGTAAGATTAGATTTTTTGATAAGAATTTTCTATCTTATTTCTTCCGTTCATGTTTTGCGTCTTTGCTCGCACCTTTCCTACCCTATCCCTGTGTACTTCTCGTCGGTTTCTTAAAATAAAAAAAACTTGCGCTTTCTTTCTCTTTCCCACCTCTGTGTGTGTGTGTGTGTGTGTGGTGGAGTGTAGCTTTCCTCTAGCCATGGCCAAACCTCCTAAGCCAGGCTTTAGGAAATGTACAGTGTGGCCATAAGCTTCCCCCTTCTGATGGCCACACTCTATGCGTTTTGACTGGTTGTGGAGCACCTGGATTCCTCCTGCTCGATCTGCGCGGGTTTCAGTCCTGCGTCTTGATAAACAGGAGGATCAAGTTGATTCTGAAGGGCTTCCTCCCTTCAGAGGCTTCTACTTCTTTCTCCTCCCCAGCTTCTGGGACTTAACCTCCTGCCAAGAATTCCAGGGATGGGGAAAAGATGTCCTAAAGAACAGGACAGGCCCAGGAAGCAGTCCCCTGACCACTTTTCTTTTGTCAAGCCCCAGCCAAGTCTTGGCCGGATCCGACCCGGGGATCTCCTCTACTCTGGTCTCCCCATTTGGGTTGGTCCCCCCCCCTCCCACTGCCCCCCCCCCGTGCCACTCCAGGCCTGGGTTGGTGGCTCCTTCCATCCTGCCCTCTCGCAGCCTTTCTAAAGTAGAGGTGGACAGGATGATGCAGAGGTATAGTCAGACCCAGATTCAGATGGGAGTCTTACCTGCTCCTTCCCCTCCGGGGTTGGGAGCATGCAGTCCATTTTCCTTCCCATTGCTCCTTCTTTGATCTGACCTCTGGTTTTGGAGTCATCAGGCCTGAGGTTTCCCAGTGTCGAGGGGTCAGTGCCAGTGGTTCCAGGTACTTCGAGGCCTACCACTGCCCAGAGTGGTTCGGCTCTGACATTTTTGGAGCTGACCAATTGTCAGAGCCATAACCTTGGCAGTGGTGGATCCGGTCCTGCTCACCCCTGCTTCGGGGATTCGTTCACCCTCTGCTTTCAATGTGGTGGAGAGGGTCTTCTCAGCTCTTTCGAGTCACTTGACATTGTCATCCTCAGAGTCCGTTCTGGCTCCCTCTCTTTCTGAGCCGGAGTCTGGATAGGCAGTATTGGTCAAAGGGCTCCCTGGTCAATGCCATGGTGATTGCGGTGGCCACCAAAAAAGAGTTTGCTCAGGATACCTCCATGGTTCATCCTCCAGACAGAGAGTCACAGACTATGGACTGTTTCGGGAAGCAGGCTTACGCTTCAACTATGTTTGCATTGCATGCACTGAACTATGTGGCACACGTTATCAGACTGCAGCGGGACCTGGTCACAGAGTCTGTCCCAGGGTCCATGTTGGCAGAGGAGAAAAAGGTGTTCTCCCGTATGGCCACCCTTACTTCAATCTCTAATACTTCAATGAGGCTCCTGTCGCACACTATGGAAGTTGCCTCTAGGGCTGCCGGAACAGGCGTAGCTTTGTGCTTTCTCGGAGCCCTTCAAGGCATCATTTACGAATGCCCCCATGGTGGTTCCTCTCTTTTTGGCAAGATTGTTAGAGGCACCTTAGTCCAGAGCAAGAAAGTCTGGAAGACCTTGTGTGCCATTGAGTTTCGCTTCTCAACCCCGCAATGATCTTTCCCTAGGAATCAGCGTGGGGTGAAGATGATGTGGTTCCTGAAATCTCAAAGCTCCTCCCATGATGTCCAGGACTCACCTTCCCCCAGAAGCAGAGGGGGGATATGACAGATGCCACCCTTGGAACCATGGATGTTCATCGTGTTACCCTGCTGCAGTCATCACACTTGGGTTATCCTGTTGTCAGGCGGTCCCACAGTCGGCCTGAATTCCAAAGTCTTGGGCCGGCGTCTGTCGCTTCTTCTTGACGTCAGTGCGCCAGGGGTATACAAGAGGCATCCAACGCCATTTTCTTTAGTCTTTCTTGCCGCGCGGTGCCCGAAGCAGAAGCAGTTCGCAAGTGCTGGTCGGCCGACACCTGAGATTTTCAAATCGAATTTCAGTCCGAAGTCTTCAAAGCCAAGTACCCCGTTGGGGAACCTTTTCTTGCCTTAGTCTGATGTCAGAAAAAGTTAACAATTGCATTTCTTGTGGGAAGCAAATACCTCATAAGGACTTTCATTCTTATTGTATACCTTGCCTAGGCCCAGACCACGACGTCACTGGTTGTTGGTTTTGTGCTAGGTTCAGTAAGTGAACTACAAAACGACGCTTTGATTTCGCACGACACTACGGTAGGAAATTTAATTAACTATGCCGTTGGAGCAACAGACTACCGGCTTGCATAAAAAATGCAAAGATAGACAGGCAGCCTAGATCCAAGCCAGACTCCAAGGCCTCGGCTGGGGTGGTCGCTGGTTTTCAGTGAGGCGCCTACGCAGCCCCTGGCGACCGCAGAATTGCAACCCCAGACCGCTTCGGATTCTCAAGCAGAGAGTTCTAGGCTGATGCAGCCATTTTCTTTAGGCCCTACCGACAACATTGCAGAAGGAGAAGCCGGTGCTGTGGAAACACCTTCGGTTACAGATGGTGTCTTCAGAACGACTACTCTCTCACCATAAAATCTTATGCTAAGCTTAAGACTCCTCTAAAACCAAAAAATACTGCACACCAGTCTCCAGTTCAATGTCCCATGCCTAAGAAACAGGTGCTTAAAATGGCTGAAGATTTGGTTTCAAGGTAACTAAGTCTTCAGCCATTTTGATCATCTGTTTCTTGGGCATAGAGGCCTGAGCACGTGGCTCATGATTCATTTTTTTGGCCTTAGGAGTTGCTTTTGTCTTTGTTTTTGAAGCTGGCATCAGTTTTATATAGAAATGCTGAGACCTGAAAACACCCTCAGAAGCCAGTGCCTGCTCAGCGGCTCCAGACCCATCCGAGGGAGAGACATCCGCGGGTACAATACTTTGAGAATCTCATGGAATGCCGGACTCCACATGGGTCTCGGTAGAGGCCTGCGACTCGAAAGTAGCGGGTATCAGGGGCTGCAAAAGTGCCTCACTGAGTACCTGCGACTGGCTTAGGAGAAGCTTTGTCGTCTGTTTTGGACCTTGACGGTCTGTGTCTGTCCTTTTCTTTGCATTTTTTGTGAACTCCGGTAGTCCGATTACTATCTGACGACATTTCAGGGTAGTTAAATCTGTTTCCAAAATATTTTGAAGCAAAGATATACCAACGCTTATTAGTGCATTGGTTGAATCTAGCACAAAACCGACAGCAAGGCACGTTATGATCTGGGCCTAGGCAAGGAATACAGTACAAATGGAAACCTTATGAGGTATTTGCTTCACACAAGTAATGCAATTATTAACTTTTACTGACTTCAGTATGGAGCAAGAAAAAGTTGCCACAACGGGGTACTTAGCTTTTAGTTGCAGACTTTGGTTCTGAAACTCAAAAACGAAAATTTCAAGAGTCAGCCGACTGGCACTTGCTAACTGCTTCTGCTTCGGGCACCGCTCGGCAAGAAAGACTAAAGAAAATGGTGTCGGCTGCCTGTTTTATACCCCTGACGTCATGGATGAGGAGACAGCAACCGATGGAGGACCCAAGACTTTGTTATTCAGGCCGACTGAGGGCAACCTGCCAGCAGATTATCCAAATGTAATGACTACAACAGTGAAACACGAAGAACATCCTAACTACAGATGCATCAGACTGTGCTTGGGAGCCCACCTGGCGGGGAGATGCATTCAGGGCATATGGATCCCAAAACCAAATGCATCTGTATATCAACCAGAAAGAGATGCTAGCTGTTCAGAATGCCCCGACAGCCTTCAAGGACTTACTTCATCCAGGACATCTGCTGATAAAGACGGACAACACCACGGTTATGTGGTACATAAACAAGCAGGGGGGTACACATTCCTGCCCTCTTTGCAGACTAGCCATGGCATTGTGGGACACAGCCTTGACTTTACAAGCAAAATTCCTGCCAGGAAAACAAAATACTCCGGCATACGACCTAAGCCGAAATCTTATGGACCCTCATGATTGGAAACGGGATCCACACGTCTTCAGCATGGTAACAAAGATATGGGGGAGCCCAGACATAGGTCTATTTGCCTCTCCCCAAAATTATCAACTGGACAAATTCTGCACAAGGATTTATCACAGACAACCATGGAAAGTGGATGCCCTATCCTTCAGTTGGAAAAAACCTAACAGTCTATGCCTTTCCTTCTCTGCCTCTTCTCCCCAAGGTCTTACTAAAGGTCAGACAGGAAAAACCAAAAATGATCCTAATTGCCCCGGACTGCCCTTGCCAGCACTGGTACCCAATTCTCAGGAATATGTCTCAACTCCCTCCTTGGTACTTGCCTCAAATACCTCATCTACTGTCTCAACAGAGCGATCAAATTCTGCACACTCAGTTCCAAACTCTGAACCTGGCAGCATGGCTGATCATGTAATTATTCAAACAATACCTCTCAGTAAATCTGTGATGGATGTCATTTTGGAAGCCAGAAGGCCTAGTACTAGAAAATCTTATGCTGATAAATGGAAGAGATTCTGTGCTTGGAACCAAGCACAAGGGACAGACACAGCAAAACCACATATTCCTCAGATTTTACAATACTTGACTGAGATGCTGACAAGGACCTATCTTTTTCTTCAATAAAAATCCATGCCTCTGCCACCTCGGCTTATTACAACACTGAGCCTCCCATCTTTTCTCATCCTCTGCTAAAACAGTATCTTAGAGGGGCCAAAAATGTAAGGCCTCCCAGAAGATCCCCAACTCCTGCATGGGACCTCAATTTTGTGCTGGAAAAACTCGCCCTGCCTCCTCCTGAACCAGCAGCTACTGCAGATATAAAGTTCTACCCAAATGTAATGACTGCAACAGTGAAACCTGAAGAACATAGTACAGTTGTGTACACTTACCATAAATGTAGATGTTAGAGTGTATTCACTGTTGCAGTCTGGGTTACCCACCCGCCATCCCCTTTTTTCTAGAACTTCTCTTTCCTTCACTGTATTCTAAAGCCTTTGTGGTGTATTTGCTTTTAGATGAAGGTAAAGTTTATGTTGCTAAAAGTGCATTTATTTATATATTGCTGTTTGTGTTATCAACACACACATATACATATACATATATATATATATATATATATATATATATATATATATATATATATATATTTTTTTTTTTTTTTTTTTATTTGGGGGGGGCAAGAAAAACTGAATAAAATGGCGTATGCTGCATGTTTTATGCCCCTAACGTCATGGAAGAAGAGACAGCAACCGACGCAGGACCCAAGACTTTGATATTCAGGCCGACTGAGGGCAACCTGCCAGCAGATTACCCAAATGTTATGACTGCAACAGTGAATACACTCGAACATATACATTTATGGTAAGTGTACACAACTGTACTTTTCTAGTGTCTCTGTCTGTAGAGTTTTGTATTTTACAAATGAATAGACTGATTGAGTCACACTGGATACCACCTTGGGCATGAAGGAAGGATTGGTTCTGAGGGATACCCTGTCCGCATGAAAGATGATAAAAGACTCCACTGCCATGAGGGCCTGTAATTCAGATACCCTTCTAGCTGAAGTGATTGCTAAAAGGAAGCTGTTTTCCAAGAAAGAAATTTTTAAGTCTGCAGTAGCAGCTGGCTCAAAAGGAGGTAGAGTAAGTTTCTCCAAACCAAAGTTAAGGTCCCAGGCTGGGGTTGGAGCTCTTCTGGGTGGTCTCAAATTTTTGGCCCCTCTTAGGAACTGCTTGAGCAGTGGGTGAGAGAAGAGGGGGAGGTTCTGTGTTATAATGAGCTGAAATGGCTGAGGCGTGGATTTTAATGGAGGAAAAAGACAGGCCCTTGTGAAGCATCTTAGTTAAGTATTGTAAAATCTGAGGTAAATTGGGCGCTGCTGTGCTCATCCCTTGAGATTGCTTCCAGGCACAGAATCTTTTCCATTTTTCAGCATAAGATTTTCTAGTACTAGGCCTCCTTGCCTCTAAAATTATATCCATCACAGGTTTACTGAGGGGTGGTAGAGGAGAGATTATGTAATTAACCAGGCTGCAAGGTTCAGTGTTAGAAGCTGAGGGTGCAGAATCTGGTTCTCCTGCTGAGACAACAGGGAAACGAGTCTGAGGCAGGTGCCATGGGGATAACCATGACACACTGCGCAGGAGGGGGTACCAGTGTTGGCGTGGCCAGTCTGGAGCAATCAAAATCATCCTTGGTTTGTCCCGTTTGATTTTTAGTAGTACTTTGGAGAGCAGAGGCAGAGGGGGGAAGGCATAGACTGTTAGGTTTTTCCAGCTGAAGGACAGAGCATCCACTTTCCAGGCTTGCTTGTGGGGAGTCCTTGTGCAAAATTTGTCCAATTGGTAGTTCTGGGAAGAGGCAAACAGGTCTATATCTGGGCTCCCCCATTTGCTTGTCAACATGTTGAAAATCCTTGGTTCCAGTTTCCACTCGTGTGGTTCCTTGAGGTTTCTGCTTAGCCAGTCTGCCAGTGTATTTAATTTTCCTGGCAGGAATTGAGCTTGTAGGTGCACTTGGTAGCTTAAGGCTGTGTTCCACAATGCCATGGCTAGTCGGCAGAGTGGGTAAGAATGTGTACCCCCCTATTTGTTTATGTACCACATAACAATGTTGTCCATCTTTACCATAAGTTGTCTGGAAGAATGTGGTCCTTGAAGGCTGTCAGAGCATTCTGTACAGCATTTGACTTGGGTTCCATTTCCCCTGAATGCACTTCCCTGCCAGAGGAGCCCCCCATGCATAGTCTGATGCATCTGTTAGGGTTTGGGCAGCAGGGGGTGATGTGAAAGGTAGTCCCTTGTTTTGGTGGCAGGCCTCTGCCCACCAAAGGAATTCTAGGCGTAAGCAAGGTATGATAGGAATCATTGCTTTCTAGATCCTGAGAATGTTGACACCATAGGCTTTTTAGATACCACTGTAGTTTCCTTATATGCTGTCTTGCATATGGAATTAGAAGAATGCAGGAGGCCATGAACCCTAAGGCTTGCAGTATTTGTCTTGCAGATAGCAGGGGTTTTTGTGGCCACTTGTTTGAAGAAGGTTGTCAAATGAATTTGTTTCTCTGGCGTAAGGTAAGCCATCTGGGAAGTTGTATTCAAGCTTGCTCCCAGGAATATAATTTGTTGACAGGGTACCAGGTGTGATTTCTTTTCATTTATGGTGTACCCCAGACAAGTTAGAACCCTTTGTACAAAGGCCAGATGATTCAAAAGTATGTCCTGGTTTTCTGCCTGAATTAGACAATCGTCCAGGTATGGGTATATCTGAATATTTCTTTGTCTGCAAATTGCAATGTCCTGGTTTTCTGCCTGAATTAGACAATCGTCCAGGTATGGGTATATCTGAATATTTCTTTGCCTGCAAAATGCAATAACTGGAGCTAGGCACTTTGTGAATACCCTGGGCGCAGTAGACAAGCCAAAGGGCAGTGCAGAGAACTGATAGTGCATGTATCCTGCTTTGAAGCGTAGGTATCTTCTGCAAGATTCCCTGATTGGGATGTGCCAGGTATGCTTCTTTTAAATCTAGAGTTGCCATCTAGGCATTTTTGCCTAGCATAGGAAGTAATTGGTGAAGAGTCAGCATCTTGAATTATGGAATTTCCAAAAAGGTGTTGAGTAGACAGGTCCAGGATAGGATGGCATGAATTGTCTTTTCTGGGTACCAGGAAAAGTCTCGAATAGAAACCTTGTCCCTTTTCCTCTTCCGGTACCAGTTGAATAGCCCCCATGCTTAAGAGAGAAAGTACTTATTTTTGGGCCTCTGCCCACTGATTTGGGGGTAGGTCCGGCCACCCGCTTGGTGTTGGCAATGTGTAGAAGTGAAATCTGTATCCCTGGGACGCTGTATTTAACTCGATCCCTCCAGGAGAGCTCTTTTGAGTGTGTACCTTTAACTCCCAGTGGGCGTGGCTTCAGCATTTAAAAAATGAAGTTATCACCTTACATTTTTAACAAATACCCATTGACAGAGGTCATATATCAATACAATTTTGTTTGCCATCATGTATGCTTCAAGATAAAGTTTTCTGATACCTTGTATGTAACATGGCTTTGGAATTATTAATGCAAATATGAACAGGTGAAATTTGACGCCTAGAGGCGCAGTAGGCGGTAACTGCAGAAACGCCTGGAGACGTCACTCGGCTGTAATGAGTTAAAACCCATTTGTCCTGGGTAATGAGTTCCCAGTTCTTTGTATGAAGAGCAATTTTTCACCCCAAAGGGGTAGTCAGTTGATAAGTGCTTGGAAATTTTAAACGGACGTCATTGAGACAGTTTACCATAGGGGGAGTCTTATTACTACCAGATTTGGAAGTGGAGGGGCCCCCCCCCCCCACTGCTTAGTCTTGCGTGTCCCCTGGGACTGAAATCTGGGGCTTTTAATATGTCTGGGTTTGGCTTGAGAAGGCCTGGAAGGGGCTGGAAAGGACCAATTCTTAGAGGGCCAGTGCCTACTAAATCTAGGAGGCTGAACTTGTAAGAAATATTTAACAGTTTGCATAGATTTAGCTTTATTTTCCATCTTTTTAAGAACTTCCTCAGCCTTGTTGCCAAATAGGCGGTCCTGATTTAAGGGAGCATCCAACAATTTAGCTTTAACATGATCAGGGAAAGATTGCTCCTTTAGCCAAGCATGCCTTCTGATTACAGACCCAGTAACAGCAGCCCTGCAAGAGGCCTCTAATGAATCAAAACCACATTGCAAAGTATATTTTCCAACTTGTTCAGCAGAATGCATTAAATCCTGTAATTCTTTATTTTCCACACAGTCAGGAATCAACATCATTTTCTGTTTAAGCACTCCAGTAACATGTTGCTGATACTTTAACATGTGAAACTGGCAGTTTAATGCCCTAATGGCCAAGGTTGCAGAAGTGTAAACCTTCTTACCCCATCTATCCAGCGCCCTGGAGTCTCTTTTAGAAGGGGTAGGATTTTTAGCAGTAGATGCCTTAATGCCCCTGTGAAATAGTCTTTGGATCCGCAGTAGGATTTTTAAAAAGGAACTTGTGTGACTCTGGGACCCTGTAGTATGTCAGCTTTTCTGGAAGCAGGAGGCAAGGAATCAGGGTCCAAACTATATTCTGAAAAATCATCATCAACAATGGCTAGTACAGGAGGAATAGCTAAGGGCCTATTCTGAGGTAGGAGTAAGAAATCCCTAAGCCTCTTTTTTTGAATCAGAAAAATCCTGTCTTTCTCAGTGGAAATGTTCCCTTAGAGTACGTAAGGCTTCCCCAAAAGAAAAATCCTACGGAGGGGAAGCAGAGGGAATTGAGTCCTCTGCATCAGAATCCTTATAGGTAAATAAGGGCAAATCCAGATAATCGGAAGAACCAGAAAAAACAGAATCCTGGTCAGAAGATTCATAAACTACTTCAGTCCTAGGCCTCTTAGAAAGGGGGGGGGGGGGGTTGGCTACACCTGATTAGAGTTATTAAATCTTCAGCCATTCTTATTTGTTTTTTAGGCATAGAGGCCTGAGCATGTGGTCTGGGCATCGGTTTTTTAGACATGGTTCGAGATTTAGGCCTAAGAGAAGAAGGAGGTGTCAGTTTAATATCCAAGTCCGTAGGCCTGAATACACCCTCAGAAGCCGGTGCCTACACAGCGGCTCCAGACCCATCCAAGGTAGAGACATCCATGGATTTCATAGTTGAAGCATCTCGCGGCATACTGTACTCCGAATGGGTCTCAGAAGTAGCGGGTATCAGGGGTTGCGAAAGCGCCTCGGAGTACGGGTAAACTGGCGACTGGCTTAGGAGAAGCGTCGGCGGCCTGTCTCTGTCTTTATTTTTGTGTTTTTTCGGAATCCTGGTAGTCGGATGGCTAACAGACGACATGTCTGGATAATTAAACTGAGAACCGAAATTATTTAGAGGCAAAAATATACCGATGACGTATAGTGCGCTGATTAAATAAAGCACAAAACCAACAGCAATGTGTGTCATGCTCAGGGCCTAGGCAAGGAATACAGTACGAATGAAAATTCTTATGGGGTATTTGCTTTCCACAAGTAATGAAATTAACTTTTACTGAAATCAGGAAGGAGCAAGAAAAAGTTTCTCCAACAGGGTACTTAGCTTTCGTTGAAGACTTCGATTCTGAAACTCGAAAACGAAAATTGCAGGAGTCTGCCGACTGGCACTTGCGAACTGCTTCTGCTTCGGGCACCACACGGCAAGACTGACTGATGTAATGGCGTCGGCTGCATGTTTTATAGCCCTGACGTCATGGAAGAAGGGACAGCAACCGACGCAGGACCCAAGACTTTAATCAGGCCAACTGAGGGCTACCTACAAGCAGATAACCTAAATGTAATGACTGAAACACGAAGAACATCACAGTAATCCTATGGGCTAGGCTTGTAAAGGCTCCAGGGCCATTAGCCTAGTACACACCTATGTATGTATTTTTAATGACATCCGTATTTAAAATAGTGCTTAAATATCAAGGTTGACTGAATATACCACAGTGTGAGACACTTCAGAAGTTTCTTCTGGCTAAGGTTTTACAGTAAATTGTAAATTATGTTGAGCTGCTGGCCTTTATTAGCTCTTTTTTTTTTCTGTGCCCTAGAAAGGGAGCACACAATATAATTGATGGTCATTTCACTGTAAGGTTCAGCAGACACAAGATTCCTGCAAGGATGTTCACTGGGTTAATAACAGCATTTTGCTGGTCCTAAAGTTTGGGTCAAATTCATTGTCCTTTCAGGGTATTTATTAACTGAGTTGTCCCACTGAGCACTTGGTCATTTTACAGAGGGAAACAGGTTGAACGTAAAAATACAAAAACAAAGTACTTGCATCCTTCATCTTGGTGCTTGGAATTCCTGAAATCTGCAAAGGCAATCCAGAAGTGTGTTCTTCGATGAGTTAATTAGGTGCTGCTGAAGAACAGGTTGTTAGTTGAATATGTAATACTGTTACAAGGCCATGTCCACCCCAGAATTGATAGACATGCTCCACCTAAAAAAAAAAAGTCCCAGAGAGCCACACTCTCGAGAGATATAAACCTTACCACAATGATAAATAGGATATGCTGGAGGGATAGACTCCTGTCCCAGAGACTCCTCATGCTTTGGAATAGGATTCCAGTATACATCAGGCAGAGCCCCTCACTAACACTCTTCAAGAGAAACCTTGACGGGTGGATGAGAAACAGAAAATTTTCCCTGGGGATCACTGCAGTGGCTCTGCTGGACAGTGGTGCAGGGAACTAATGGCTCTGCTGGACAGAGGCACAGGGAACTAATCTAAGGGGGGTGGCGAAACCCAACACATTCTGGCTATGCTTATAAATCCCCTTGGGCAGATAGCCTAGTACTTGCCTATGAACAACCTGAAAAACTGTGAATATGTGCAAGTCCATTACAAAATGAATTGGAATCTGAAAAGTAGTTTCTAGTCTGGAGTTCACACAGGATAATTGAAACCACAGAATGAGGTGTTTTAACAAAAGGCAGGAATGCATTACAGGATAGCATTTCCTGAAATTGTTAGTTTAGTAAGTAAAAATATAAATTAATAACTGTGATTTTTTTTTTTTTTTTTTTTTAAATTCTACAGTGGTGGATGTGCTTTGTGAAGCGACAATTCATGAACAAGTCCCTAACTGCCCCTGGACAGTAAACGAAAACCAAAACCTGCATACAGAAGAACGGAGCACTTCCTTTCAAGATGTATAAAGTCTTTGCCATTGTTTTTTTGTAGTGTTATACCCATTGTTGGTGAAATAAAATTAACAAACATGCAAATCTAGATTGTTTGAATTTAAATTTGAAACTTTGTTCTCAGTATTCATTCTGCATATAGTAAGCTGGTGCTTAGTACATAAGTGTTCTTTTTTTTTCTGTAGCAGTACTTTAAAGCAGTTGTATGTGATGGCTAACCTGCAGAATTTTCATCAGGGTATTTCACTGATTACAGATACAAAAATACTACAGGATCGGGTCTTGTGGTATGTATATAAGATTAAATTCTTGGTTTTGTGCAATATTTCCTGTTGTATTAAGAAATATTAGCAACATGTATATGCTTTTACAGTACAGTGTGTTTTTAACACTGGAATTAATGGTAAACCCATCCATAACATAAGACTTAAACCAGCATCTTCCGTAGAAAAGTCATAAAAATAGCAGTTGGTCACATGCACTGTTTTTTTTTGTTTTTTACAAAAATGTTTAGACATGCTGCATATAAAACAAGAGAACTAAACGTAGACTGAAGAATCTTAAGATGTTTGAAATGTATTTTTTCTGTTACAAGTCATGAAGTTTTTGCCAGATACAGCTGCTTTAATTAACAATAATCTGCTGGTACTTCTTGTCTGTGGAGAATCCCCACTAGCACCTCAGATGTGCACAATTGTTTATGTACTGTGCTTCTGTTACTCCTGCTTAGGCTTGGATCAGTTTTGAGTAACTTTAATTTCTTTACTCCACTGGCTGGAGTACATTCATAGACCTTGACATGATGCCATTTGCCATCCTGTCCATTTTCAAAAGCCGCTGATGTTTAAGCTTGTTTTTGTAATCCAATAAAGTGCTGCTGTTTCTTAAATATTTGTATTCAGGCTGATTTTTAATTTCTCACAAAAGACCATGGGGGGCAGAGTTTTTTTGAATATGTGAAATACATTACTTTTAAACTGAAATGTCAGCCTTTGCTAATGTCCCTTATGTGCACTTTAGGGATGTCAGATACCTTACGGGAACAAAACTGTTAGTTTGATTTTCTATAATGTTCTACACTTACAATAGCTGAATAAATTGACCAGTTAGTAGTATTCAGACTATGGTCAGTGTATTTCTGCTGCCTTTTCTGTGGATCAATAACAATATTGCTGCCTACATCATATATTAATACCATTCTTTGAGAGTTGTCATTGTTTTCTTTAAAACTGATCAGTACGTTTGACTTTATATCTAGATGTGGCCATTTTAACTGGAGTATACATTTTTTTTATTTGAGCTGTGTGTCTTGGAGGTTCATTTAGTACTAGGCTTGTGTGGCACATTGACAAGAACAGCAGCATTTTTCTGGTTAGGTCTTGAGGATGTTGAGTCAAGCTAACATGGCTTGTTTTGATATCAGACATCATTGCTAGTCATTTTTTTCTTTTTTTTTATGCAGTGTTCAAACTCAATACAAATGTGACAAATTGTTAACAGTCCAGAATGGATTTCACTTTGGGTAGTGAAAGTTCAGCACTTTATTTGCTAATGGAATGTTACTATCTTAAAACACATGGCAACAGTATCTCTGTTGGTACTTTTTGGAAGCGAAGTGACAGCCAAAAAGAACACAACAAAAGTTTTGTTGAATTTGTCTGTCTGCCAGGTGTCTTCATTCAGACTAGGATTATGGTTAATGGAATTAGATTTTCAGGGAGAGTCATTGTAACAATAATGTTTGGTTTATACTGCTGTTAACTTTAATACAGAATTTGCAGAAGCAGTGTCCTAAGCCTTCCCTGTAGGTGTAAACGAAGGTGGTATCTTGGATTATTCTGATATAGGTATATGCATTGCTTCCCTGTATAGAGCCTATGTTTTTCCATGTTCTCTTTTGCACTTGTTTTTTTCAGGTCTTTCAGCCTGAATTACTCCACAATAAAAGGAAAAATAGGTTCATAGGTTGGTACTAGGCTATCAGCCCTAGGGCCTATACAAGACTAGCCATAGCAATTTCCTGGTTATTTCTTCCCACACTATTTACTTCCCTGGACCCCTGTCTAGCAGGATGACTGACGTGATCCCCGGGGTGATTTTCCTTTCTCCCATCCAGTCGTCAAGGTTCCTTTTGAAGAGGGCCAAAGAGGCACTCTGCTTGACATATATGGGCAATCTATTCCAGAGTCTGGGGAGTCTCTGGGTCAGGAACCTATCCCTCCAGCATGTTTTGTTTATTGTGATGACAAGGTTTAGATCCCTGGAGCGTGTGGCTCTGAAGGATTGGGATTTCTTTGTGTAGCATGTCCAACAGCTCTGGGTTTGATACGGCCTTGTATGTTAAGCAGAGATCACCTCTGAGTAGACTATATGCGACAGAGTATAGCTGGAGTTTTTTTAAGGTGGTCAGCGTAGGGCATCTGCTTTAGGCCTGTGATTCTTTTAGTGAGGTTTTTCTGCGGCCTTTACAGTTATTGCAGATGTCATGAGAGGTACATACCAAATGGGGCCTTGTATTCTATAATGGATCTAATGAGGGATGAGTACAGTGGGACAATGACCTCCTTTTTTCTGGATGAATAGCCCTTGGTGATGAGGTGTGCCACATAGCAGGATTTCCTGACTGTTGTGGCGATGTGGTTATCGAAGGTGAGACCACTGTCCACCTGTGTCCCTAAGTCTGTTATCACACTTTTGATGTTTAGTGTCCTGCCACCTATATGGTAATTCACGGATACATGTTTTTCCCAAAGGGGATAACTATACATTTCTTGGCATTGAGCTTGAGCCCATGGCTCTGGCACTAAGCATCTGTTTCTGTAAGGCCCTTTTGTAGAGTATCCACATCATTTGGGGAGTCAATGGCTCCCAGTTTGCAGTCATCTGCGAACTTTGTTAGCCAGAGTCCCTTAGTGTTGGCCTGTACTTCAGAGAAGTAGATGCCAAACAAGAGCGGTCCCAGGACTGAACCCTGAGGTACTCCACTTGTCACTTGTCTGGAGCTGGATTTGGAGTCTGCTACTTTTACAGTGTGGGTTCTATCAGTAAGCCAGTTAGCAACCCATTGGGTGATATAGGGATTAATGCCCAGCTTAGTAAGTTTATCTATGATTCCAGAGTGGGGGATAGTGTTAAAGGCCTTGGCAAGGTCTAGATAGGCTGTGTGGACCACCTTACCCTTGTCCATGGCTCTGGAGACTGATTCGAAGAAGTCAGTCAGGTTCATGAGACAAGATCGGCCCTTCACGAACCCAAACTGGGTGGGGTCCAGTGTTTGAAGGTTGCCAGTGTCTTTGTTTATAAGTTCCATGATAATACGCTCCATGGCCTTGCAGATGAGGCTTGTCAGACTGATGGGATGGTAGATGTTCATCGTGTTACCCTGCTGCAGTCATCACACTTGGGGTTATCCTGTCGTCAGGCGGTCCCGCAGTCAGTCGGAATTCCAAAGTCTTTGTCCGGCGTCTGTTGCTGTCACCTCTTCCCTGACGTCAGTGCGCCAGGAGTATATATAATGCAACCGACGCCATTTTCTCCAGTCTTTCTTGCTGCGCGGTGCCCGAAGCAGAAGCAGTTCGCAAGTGCCGGTCGGCCAACTCCTGAGATTTTCGAATTTGAATTTCAGGCCGAAGTCTTCTATAAAGCTAAGTATCCCATTGGGGAAACTTTTCTTGCCTCAGACCGATGTCAGAAAAAGTTAACAATTGTATTTCTTGTGGGAAGCAAATACCTCATAAGGATTTTCATTCTTATTGCATACCTTGCCTAGGCCCAGACCAAGACGTCACTTCTTGTCGGTTTTGTGTTAGGTTTAATAAGCGTACTATTAAAAGACGCTTTGATTTCGCATGACACTACTTCGGTAGGAAATTTAACTACAACATGCCGTCGGAGCAACCGATCACCGGCGTGCACAAAAAATGCAGGGATAAGGACAGACAGCCCAGGCCTAAGCCAGATTCCGAGGCCTCGGCTGATCCGGTCTCCGGTCCTCAGTGAGTCTCTGACTCAGCCCCTGACTACCGCAGATCTGGAACCCGAGACTACTTCAGGCCCTTCCGACGACTTTGCTTCAAAAGACGTCGGTGCTACAGAAACGCCATCAGTTTCTGAAGGCATTTTCAGACAGACGACTCTCACCATTAAAACGTTTTCTAAGTCGAAGACTCTTTCAAAAACTAAAAGGACTGCACTTCAGTCTCCTGTTCAAGGCCCTATGCCTAAGAAACAGATGCTCAAAGTGGCTGAAGATTTGATTTCTTTAATCGGGGGTTCACAGCCCCCTCCTGACAAAAGGCCTAGACAAGAGGAAGATTTTGCTTCCTCTGAGCAAATGTCCATTTCTTCAGACTCCTCTGAGGACCAAGACTATTCCTTCTTTCCTTAAGAAGATTCTGATGCTGAGGACTCTATTCTCTCAGCTTCTCCTCCTGAAGACTACTCCTTTGGGGAAACTTTACACACTATGAGGGAACATTTTCACTGGGAAGGTCAAGACTACTCTGATTCAAAGAAAAGGCTCAGAGAGTTTCTTTTACTCTCCCAACACAGACCACTTGCCATCCCACCAATTTTGGACATTGTGGATGATGTCTATTTAGAATCCAATTTCAACCCAGACTCTCTACCTCCTTCTCCGGCTAAGCCTGACAGATACTACAGAGTGCCTGATTCCCACAAATTTCTTTACAAAAGCCCAGTAACTGACCCAGAGACCATCTCCCAGGGTCCCAAGGGGGCTAAGGCTTCTATGGCTAAAAACCCAGTACCTTCTGAGAGGGATTCCAGAGCACTAGACAGGTGGGGGGAAAAAGGTTTACACCTCAACCACACTAGCTATGAGGCACTGAATTGTCAATTTCATATGCTTAAGTATCGGCAATTTCTAGTCTCTCAGTTAAAGCAAAGAATAACCACTCTCCCTCAACAATCTGAAATGAAAGTAGTACAGGATCTGTTGCACGCCACTGAGCAGGTGGGCAAACATACCTTACAATGTGGGTTTGATTCTTTGGAGGCCTCCTGCAGAGCAGCTGTCACTGGGTCTGTTATACGTAGGCATGCTTGGTTAAAGGAACAAACTCTGACTGATCATGTTAAAGCAAAACTACTAGATGCTCCCTTACAGCAGGATGTTCTTTTTGGAGTTAAAGCAGAAGACGTTTAAAGAAAATGGAAGATAAGGCAAAATCTATGCAGACAGTCAAAGATTTCCTACAAGTACAACCCCCTCGCTTCAGCAGAAACTGGCCAACAAAAAATTGGTCCTTTCCAGCCACTGACAGACCGCAGAGGGGTAAATACAGATGCCCAAGGGGCAGACGACAACCACAAGCCCAGTATAAACCTCGCCAATGGGCCACTACAACACAGAAGGGAGGAGAAGACAGGTCTCAATCCACCAGAAGGCAAACTCAATGACTTGCACCTCATCTGGCCAAGCAATACTCTCTTGACAGCCCCCTTGGGGGGAAAACTCGCACTTTTTGCAGACAAATGGCAGATGGTCACAAAGGACAAATGAGTCCTAGACATAATTTTACGAGGATACAGATTCCACTTTCACACCTTGCCAATGAAAAGAGGAATGCCAAACCTGCCACAAAATCAATGGGCAGAGGCACAAAAGAAAATTACAGCTCTCATGGACATGAGTGCCATTCAACTGGTACCTACTAGAGAGCAAGGCCAAGGATTTTACTCAAGACTTTCTAGTGCCCAGAAAGGACAACGCCTGGAGACCAATTCTGGACCTTTCAATTCTAAATGCTTACTTACAAGTACCCAAATTCAAGATGCTAACAGTACAGCAGCTACTTCCCATGTTGGGCAAGGAAGCATGGCTAGTAAGGTTGGACCTCAAGGAGGCATACGTGCATGTCCCTATCAGACAAAGTTGCAGAAGATACCTCCATTTCATTGCAGGTTCAACCCATTACCAATTCTCTGCACTGCCCTTTGGCTTATCTACTGCGCCCAGAGTTTTCACGAAATGCCTGGCACCAGTAATTGCATACTGCAGACAAAGAGGAATTCAAATATATCCATACCTGGACGACTGCTTCATCCAAGCAGAAAGCAAAGACATTCTCTTACAACATCTGCCCTTTGTAAAGCATCTACTAAACTGCCTGGGTTACACAGTAAACGAAAAGAAGTCAACACTAGTACCCTCACAAAAAATGACATTACTGGGTGCCAGCTTGAATACAACGGCCCAGAAGGCTTATCTTCAGACAAGCAACTACAACTGACTCAATATTTCAAGACAATGGCAACAAAGACCCAATTAACTGCAAGAAAAATTCTGCAGGCTTTGGGCTTCATGGCATCCTGCATAGTAATACCATTTGCAAAGCTGCATATGAGGAAATTACAGTGGTACCTAAAAAGCGTATGGTCTCAACACAGCCACAGCTTGGACACAATGATACCTCTCCGTCTCTGCCTACAACAGGAATTTCTATGGTGGTAAAAGGCATGTCACCTCAACAAGGGTCAGCCTTTCACCTTGCCCCCAGCCAGGCAGACTATCACAACAGATGCTTCAGACTACGCCTGGGGGGCACACATGGCAGGACAATGCATTCAAGGCCTATGGACTGCAGATCAAAGAAATCTGCACATAAATCAAAAAGAGATGCTAGCTGTACAGAAAGTTCTGACAGCCTTCAAGGATCTATTACATCCAGGACAACTTGCAATAAAGATGGACAACACCACAGTAATGTGGTACATAAACAAACAAGGGGGTACACATTCCTACCCTCTATGCAGGCAAGCAATGATCTTGTGGAACACAGCTCTTGCCTACCAAGTCCAGTTACAAGCTCAGCAGAAACATCAAAGATCCCCACGAGTGGAAACTAGATCCACAAATATTTGCAATAACTCAAAAATGGGGCATTCCAAACAGACCTGTTTGCCAGTCCTCAAAACTACCAACTGACAAAATTTTGTACAAGGACATTCCACCATCAAGCGTGGAAAGTGGACTCTCTCTCTTTCAGTTGGAAAAACCTGACAGCATACGTCTTCCCTCCGTTACCTCTCCTCACAAAGCTTCTTTTGAAGGTCAAAAAGGAGAGACCACGACTGATTCTCATAGCCCCAGACTGGCCACGCCAGCACTGGTACCCACTTTTGAAAAATATGGCCCACAGCCCACCATGGATATTGCCTCAAATACCCCATTTGCTCACACAAAACAAAACAATCAGATTCTTCACAGCCAGCTCAAAACTTTAAATCTGGCTGCATGGCAAATCAACTAAACGTCCAACCAGCCCCTCTTTCATAAGCAGTTCTGGATGTCATTCTGGAAACCAGGAGGCCAAGCACCAGGAAGGCTTATTCGGACAAATGGAAAAGGTTTTGTGCCTGGAACCAAGCTAAAGGCCAAGATACAATTCAGCCTCACATTCTACAGTATTTAGCGGAGATGTTGCACAAAGGACTTTCCTTTTCCTCAATTAAAATCCATGCTTCAGCTATTTCAGCTCACTACAACACGGATCCACCTTTATTTTCACATCATCTTCTAAGACAGATGTTCATCGTGCATACAGCTGCAGTCATAACAGATGGGTTCTCCTGCCGTCAGGCAGCTCCTCGGTCAGCCGAATTCCAAAGTCTAGGTCCGGCGTCGGTTGTCGTCGCTTCTTCCCTGACGTCAGTGCGACAAGGGTATAAAAGAACCAGCCGACGCCATTTTCTTCAGTCTTTCTTGCCGCATGGTGCCTGAAGCAGAAGCAGTTTGCAAGTGCCGGTCGGCCAGCTCCTGAGATTACAAAAGTTTGGAAACCGAAGTCTTAAAAGCCAAGTACCCCGTTGGGGAAACTTTTCTTGCCTCAGACCGATGTCAGACAAAGTTAATAATTGTATTTCTTGTGGGAAGCAAATACCACATAAGGATTTCCATTCCCTCTGTATACCTTGTTTAGGCCCAGACCACGACGTCTCGGTCTGTCGCTTTTGTGCTACATTTAACAAACGCACTATTAAGCGTCGGGCGGAGTTCGCCCAGCATTATTTTGGGAAAGCATTTAACTATACTATGTCGTCTGATGCTCCGACTCCGGTTTTGTCTAAAAAACACAAAGTCAAGGACTGACGCACGAGGTCCGCGGCCTCTACCGATGCCACACCAAAGCACGTGATCTGGTTCTCAGCGAGGCGCTTACGCAGCCCCTGACCACCGACTTTGATGGTTGTACCCGAGGTCGCAGGCTCCTCGGCCCACACCCCGACTACAGATACCGAAGCCACTCTTGGCGTTTAAACTCAGAATGTGGACAGGTCCACCTCCATTCAAGGTGTCTTCAGACCTTCCTCTTCTTTCTCCATCAAGGCTTTCACAAAGTCTAAAGCAACCATGCACTCTAAGAGACCAGCTACACAGGGCCCATCTCCAGGCCCCATGCCTAAGAAACAGATGCTTAAAATGGCTGAGGATTCAATTACTCTTATCAGAGGTTCACAGCCCCCTCCGGACAAAAGGCCTAGAGTGGAGGAAGATTCCCCCTCCTCTGTTCAGGACTCCATTATTTCAGAGCACTCTGATCAGGAACATTCTTACTCCCCTTTTGAAGACTCTGATGTGGAGGAGTCCATCCCTTCTGTATCCCCCCTGAGGATTACTCATTTGGGGAAACTTTGCATACCTTAAGGGAACACTTCCACGGGGAAGGCCAGGATTATTCAGATTCCAAGAAAAGGCTCAGGGAATTTCTCTTGCTTCCTCAGCACAGGCCTATGGCTATATCTCCTGTCTTGGACATCCTAGATGATGTTTACTCGGAGGCCTGCCTTAACCCGGACTCTCTACCTCCAGCTCCAGTTAAGCCTGACGGGTACTACAGGGTCCCTGACTCATACCAATTTCTATACAAAAGCCATGCTGCTGACCCAGAAACCATCTCACAGGGCCCCAAGGGAGTTAAGGCCTCCATTGCTAAAAATCCATTACCTTCCGAGAGAGATTCCAGATCCTTAGAAAGGTGGGGAAAAAAAGGTATATACCTCTGCTTACCTTATCCATGAGGGTCTTAAACTGTCAGTTTCATATGCTAAAATACCAACAGTTTTTGTTATCACAATTGAAAAGTAAAATGTCACAACCTGAACAACCAGACTTGAAGGAGTTGCAGGATTTGATGCATAGTGCAGAACAAGTGGGTAAACATACCTTACAGTGTGGTTTTGATGCTCTAGAGGCCTCATGTAGAGCTGCTTTTACAGGATCAGTCATACGTAGGCATGCCTGGCTCAAGGAACAAGCCTTGCCTGATCATGTCAAAGCTAAATTACTAGACGCCCCTCTTCCAAAGGATGTACTATTTGGTGCTAATGCTGAGGAGGTATTAAGGGAAATGGAGGAAAAGGCTAAATCAATGCAAACTGTGAAAGAATTTCTACAGGTTCAACTACCACGTTTTAGTAGAAATTGGCCTTCCAAAAACTGGTCCTTTCCTGCCACAGACAGACCCCAAAGAGGCAGATACAGGCGCCCGAGGGGCAGAGGACAATCCCAAGGATCGTTTAGAGGCAGACAATGGCAAGCTCCTACACAAAGAGGTGGTGAGGACAACTCGCAATCTTTCAGAAAGCAAACCCAATGACTTTCCCCTTTGCATGCCAACCAGGTCTCAAATGGCAGCCCCCTTAGGAGGAAAGCTGGCATTATTTTCAAAAAATTGGCATATTGTCACAAAGGACAAATGGATCCTGGACATTATAAACAGAGGCTACAAATTCCATTTTCACACCCTTCCAAAAATGAGAGGCATGCCAAACCTGCCACACAGTCAAAGGGCAGAGGCACAAAGGCAAATTACAGATCTCATAAACATGAAAGCTATTCAAGAGGTACCTACGCACGAACAAGGGTCAAGGTTTTTATTCCAGGCTATTTCTGGTGCCAAGGAAGGGAAAAGATTGGAGACCTATTTTGGATCTATCCATCCTAAACACATTTCTACTCGTACCAAAATTCAAGATGCTCACTCTACAGCAACTTCTTCCCATGCTGGGCAAGGAGTCTTGGCTGGTAACATTGGACCTCAAGGAGGCATACCTGCATGTCCCAATCAGACAAAATTGCAGAAGGTACCTCAGATTTCTTGCAGGTTCAACCCATTATCAATTCTCTGCATTGCCCTTTGGCTTATCTACTGCGCCCAGAGTATTCACGAAATGCCTGGCATCACTAATTGCCTACTGCAGACTTCGAGGGATACAAATATACCCCTATTTGGACGACTGCCTGATCCAAGCGGACAGCAAGCACATTCTTCTGAAACATCTGGCTTATGTAATAATGTTATTGAACTCTCTGGGATACACAGTCTACAAAAAGAAATCAAGGCTAATACCCTCTCGGAAGATAATTTTCCTGGGTGCCAATTTGGGCACAAACACCCAGATGGCCTACCACACACCAGAGAAACAGGGGCAACTAATTCAATACTTCAGAACACTAGCAAATTGCACCAGGCTGACTGCAAGGAAAATCCTGCAGGCTCTGGGATTCATGGCATCTTGTATCTTACTAATCCCATGTGCAAAGCTGCATATGAGGAAACTACAATGTTACATGAAAAACATATGGTCTCAACACAGCTACAGTTTGGAAACAATAATACCACTAATTCCATGTCTGCAAAAGGAATTTCTGTGGTGAGCTCAAACATGTCAAACAAACACAGGTCTTGCATTCAGCAAGCCTCAAGCAAATCAAGTCATCACAACAGACGCCTGGGGGGCGCACATGACAGATCGGTGCATTCAGGGCAAATGGTCCCTAAAGGAAAAGCACCTTCACATCAATCAAAAAGAAATGCTAGCAGTAATAAATGCTATTATAGCTTTCAAGGACCTTCTATAACCAGGTCAACTATTGATAAGAACGGACAACACCACAGTTATGTGGTACATAAACAAGCAGGGAGGAACACATTATTACCCCCTATGCAGACTGGCCATGTCACTTTGGAACATGGCCATGGACTTACAAATGGAACTACAAGCACAGTACTTGCCAGGCAAGGAAAACACGCTGGCAGACAAACTAAGCAGGAATATGACAGATCCACACGAATGGAAATTGCATCCAAAAGTTTTTGCAGAAATAATCCAAGAATGGGGAAGGCCAGACATAGATCTCTTTGCCTCCCACAAAAATCATCAATTGACAAAATTCTGCTCAAGGATCTTCCATCCAAAGGCCTGGAGAGTGGACGCTCTCTCTTTCAATTGGACATCAATGACAGTTTATGCCTTCCCACCTCTTCCTCTGCTGCCCAAAGTTCTATTGAAGACCAAAGATGAACCTCATTGCTCCGGACTGGCAAAGGCAACACTGACGCATTCCCCACCATGGACCCTACCTCTAATACCTCTTCTTTTGACTCAGCACAGCTTCAAAACTCTTCACAGCCAGCTAAAAACACTCAATCTAGCCACATGGAAGATTCCTTAGCACAACAGCAGGCCCTACTCTCTAAGGAGGTGCAGGATGTCATTTTGGAGGCCAGAAGGCCAACTAGAAAAGTTACTCCGCAAAATGGAAACGTTTTTGTGTCTGGAATGAGAAAAAGGGCCAGGATCCTGGAAAACTGAATTTACCTCATACTACAATATTTGGCTGAACTGCTAAGCAGTGGACTTTTTCTCCTCCATCAAAATCCATGCCTCAGCCATTTCTGCAGAATACAACACTGATCCACCCTTATTCTCTCACCCCCTCTTAAGACAGTTCCTCAGAGGGGCTAAGAATCTAAAACCCCCAAGGAAACAACCCATACCTGCTTGGGATCTCAATTTCATTCTGGAAAAACTGACCTTGCCTCCCTTTGAGCCAGCTGCCTCATCAGATTTGCAATATTTGTCCTGGAAACCGGCTTTCCTTCTGGCTATTACCTCAGCTCGTAGAGTTTCAGAACTACAAGCTCTCATGGCTGTGCAGCCTTTTATCATCTCCCATCAGGACAGAGTTTCCTTACGAACCAACCCGTCCTTTATGCCAAAAGTGGTATCCAGGGTAGCTTTGAATCAGGCCATACATTTACCTACCTTTTATCCTAATCCTCAAAACAAAGGGGAGAGATTACTACATTCCTTGGACATCCACAGACAACTGTGTTATTATTTGGACAGAACAAAGCCTTTCAGAAAATCAGATCAGCTCTTTGTGTCCTATGCTATAGGAGCTCAAGGAAAGCCAATTTCCAAACAGACAATCTCAAAATGGATAGCCCATTGCATACACTTTTGCTATTCTTTTCATGGCAAAACTGTACCTACAGGCATCGGATCTCACTCCACAAGGGCCACGGCTACTTCTGCAGCCTTGGAGTTCCTACCAAAGATATTTTAGAAGCAGCCACTTGGAGTTCTGTGCATACCTTCTCCAAGCACTACCACCTTCCACTATACTCCAAATCTAGAGCGGGCTTTGCCACTGCAGTCTTGCAGGGCATTCTGGCTCCTCCTAGTTCCACCTAGTGCCTACCAACCCTTTCTTAGCTTTGGGATTCTACCCATCTGTTATGACTGCAGCTGTATGCACGATGAACATAGTACAGTTTTGTACCTACCATAAATGTAGATGTTCGAGTGCTAATACAGCTGCAGTCCAGGTTTCTCTCCCTCCTTCCCCTCTTGGGACAGGCCTATTGGCTAACATATCCTCATGCAACCAGATTGGGGTATTCATTCATGATTTATTTGCTTGCACTACTATATTTTGATTACATGGCATTGCTTTATTACACAAATTTATGTATTGCCTTCCTTCTGGGGGCACCTGACATCTGGGGCAAGAAAAACTGAAGAAAATGGCATCGGCTGGATGTCCTTCAAGAATGCAACTGCAGTCCTGACATATGAGTTTGTCCTGCCTCAGGCAGCCCTTTGGTTGGCCGGATTCCAAAGTCCGGCGTCTGCCGATGTCGCCTACTCCCCGACGTCAGAGCGGCCAGGATATAAAGGCAACCGCCGACGCCATCTTCAGTCTTTCTTGCCGCGTGGTCCCCGAAGCAGAAGCAGTTCGCAAGTGCCGGTCGGTCAGCTCCTGTGTTTTCAGTTACTGAAGTCATCAAAAAGCTAAGTACCACGTTGGGGAACATTTTTCTTGCCTCAGCCGATGTCAGAAAAAATTGAAAAGGTTAATAATTGTTTGTCTTGTGGCAAACAAATACCTCATAAGGACTTCCATTCTTACTGCCTTCCCTGCCTGGGCCCAGACCACATCTCGGCCTGTGCTTGCTTTAATAAGCGCACACTCAGGCGCCGGCCAGAATTTGCCGAAGACTTTTTTGGCGAAAATTACGCTTATATCATGCCGTCGGAACAACCGACAGCACAAATTTCCAAAAAACATAAGGACCGGGACCGACATCCTCGGCCCACATCGTCCACCAATACCACGCCTAAGCCTTCCGCAAGTGCATCGGTCTCTTTGGAGGCGGTAATTCAACCGCTCCAGGCCGACGACACCGCTTTACTGTGTACTTTGGTCCCGGAGGTTTCCCCGGTGCCGGTTGTTGATTTTCCTCCCGAAACCAAAGCTCAAGATTTACCTGACACCAAACCAGTGGATAAAGTTACTCCTGCACGTGGGGCAGCTAGGCCTCCGGTCTCCATGTCCATCAAGGCCTACACACGTGCTAAGGCTGCCAGCCAGGCTAAGGCCTATCTTCCTAAAACTTTTTCCCAGGGCCCCTCTTCTGATAAACAGATCATGACCCTAGCTGCAGATCTAATCTCTCTAATCAGAGGTTCTCAGTCGCATCCAGACAGGGGTTCTCAGCCTCTTGCAGATAAAAGGCCTAGGACTGAGCAGACTCTCTTCAGATGAAGCCTCTAGGGATTCAGAGCACTCAGATACCCAGGAAGAATCCTTCCAGGCCTACGAGGACTCTGATGCTGAGGAATCAATTCCTTCTGCCTCTCCTCCAGGGGATATTTCTTTCGGAGAAGTTCTCCACTCCATGAGAGAACATTTTCAGTGGCAGGGTCAGGAATTTTCTGACTCCAGGAAAAGGCTACGTACCTTCCTTAAGTTACCCCAGCACAGACCATTAGCTATTCCTCCAGTGTTGGATGTCTTGGATGATGTATACTCAGACTCCAGTGCTTCCCCTGATTCTCTCCCTCCTGCTCCTGTCAAGCCAGACAGATATTACAGGGTTCCTGAAACTCATAAGCATCTCTTTAAGGCCTACTCTGTGGATCTAGAAACTGTTTCTCAGGGGCCCAAAGGAGTGGCTACTTCCTCAGCCAAAAACACTTTGCCCGCAGACAGGGAATCAAGGTCCCTGGAGAGATGGGGCAGAAAAGTTTATACCTCTTCCACCCTTGCCATGAGGTCACTTAACTGCCATATGTTTCAGTACCAGGATTACTTAATGGATGATTTGCAGAAAAAGTTAGCCTCTCCTGAGTCTATAGATAGAAAGGCATTGCAGGATTTGGTTCATAACACTCAGCAGGTTAGCAATCATTTTCTTCAGTGTGGTTATGATGCATTGGAAGCTTCATGTAGGGCAGCTATGACAGGGGCGTATCGAGACATGCTTGGCTGAAAGAACAGCCACTGTCAGACCATGTTAAAGTAAAGCTCCTAGATGCACCTCTGGAAAAACAGAAGCTTTTTGGTGCTAATGCACAGGATGTGTTGAAGTCTATTGAGGAAAAGGCTAAATCAGTACAGACAGTCAAGGATTTCCTCCAGGTTCAGCCACCCAGATTCAGCAGGAATTGGCCTTCAAAAATTGGTCCTTTCCAGACACTGACAAGTTTCAAAGGGGAAAAACAGGCGTGCTCGAGGTAGAGGGCAATACCGAGGCTCCTACAGGGCCGCCAATGGCAACCACCAAATCAGAGAAGTGGCAGGGAGTTCAGCTGCACCAAAGGGACAATCACAATGACTTGACTTTCACTCCGCCGACCAAGGCTCAAAGAGAAGCACCTCTAGGCGGAAAATTATCCTTATTCTCAAAGAACTGGCACATTTTAACCAAGGACAAATGGATTCTGGACATAGTAGACAAAGGTTACAGGTTCCACTTCCATACCTTACCAACGAGACAAGGCATGCCAAACCTGCCACAAAATCAAAGGGCAGAGGCACTCATACAAGTTTCAAAGCTGTTACAAATAAAAGCAATAGAAAAGGTTCCTCCTCAGGAACAAGGCCAGGGATTCTATTCAAGACTGTTCCTTGTTCCAGGAAAATAAAAGCAATGGAGACCTATACTGGACTTGTCTGCTCTAAACACTTTTCTCATTGTGCCAAAATTCAAAATGCTGACTTTACAGCAACTCCTTCCCTTGCTGGGCAAGGGGTCTTGGCTGGTTACTCTGGACCTCAAGGAGGCATACCTGCATGTCCCAATCAGACACAGTTGCAGAAGATACCTCAGATTTATTGCAGGGTCAGAGCATTATCAATTCTCAGCATTGCCGTTTGGCTTATCTACTGCGCCCAGAGTATTCACGAAATGCCTGGCATCAGTAGTTGCACATTGCAGGCTCCAGGGGATTCAAATATACCCTTACCTGGACGACTGCCTTATACAAGCAGACAGCAAACAAACCTTAATAAGAAACTTGGACTATGTCATTCAATTACTACAGACTTTGGGATACACAGTCAACATTCAAAAATCAAGACTACTGCCATCCCAACAGATTATTTTTCTAGGAGCCAAATTGGACACACAATCACAAATGGCTTTCCTCAGGGGAGAAACAAGATCATTTACCAGATTACTTCAAAAGCCTAGCAAAGCTCACCCAGCTGACCGCAAGGAAAATCCTGCAGGCCCTGGGGTTCATGGCATCTTGCATTCTTCTGGTACCTCTGGCAAGACTACACATGAGAAAGCTACAATGGTTCCTAAAAAGCTTATGGTCTCAACACAGCCACAATCTAGAAGACGTAATACCACTCATTCCATGCCTGCAAAGGGAATTTTTGTGGTGGGCTCAAGCAAGTCATTTAAACAAAGGCATGTCTTTCAACAAACCTCTAGCAAGTCAAACCATTACAACAGACACCTCAGATCATGGATTGGGGGTGCACATGGAGGGCAGATGCATTCAAGGGCAATGGACTCCTAGGGAAACACATCTGCACATAAATCAAAAAGAGATGTTGGCAGTGATACATGCAATTGAGGCTTTCGGGAAATCCCTTCAACAAGGTCATCTGCTAATAAGGACAGACAGCACCACTGTCATGTGGTATATAAACAAGCAGGGAGGCACTCACTCTTACCCCCTCTGCAGACTAACAATGACTCTTTGGGAAAAGTCCCAAAAACTGAACATCCACTTGCAATCCCAGTTTGTTCCAGGCAAGGACAATGTTCTGGCGGACAGGCTGAGCAGAAATTTCTTGGATCCGCACGAATGGATGCTGCATCCACACATTTTCTCACAAATAACAAGTGCATGGGGAAGACCGGACATAGATCTCTTTGCTTCTCACCTCAATCATCACCTAGATAAGTTCTGTTCAAGGACGCACCATCCTCTAGCCTGGAGAATGGATGCTCTCTCCTTCAACTGGAATTCCCTAACAATTTATGCATTCCCTCCTCTACCATTACTGAACAAGGTGTTACTGAAGATCAAAGCAGAACAACCAAAAGGAATTTTGATAGCTCCAGACTGGCCAAGGCAGCACTGGTATCCATTGCTACTGAGCATAACTCACACCAAACCGTGGCCCTTGCCTCCATGGCATCTGCTTCTAACTCAGCACAATTACAGGACTGTTCATCAAAACCTGCAAACATTGCAGCTGACAGCTTGGAGGGTTCCATGACTTTCACCCATATCTCTCTTTCCGAAAGTACAAGAAATCTTGCTGGAAGCACGCAGACCTTCCACCAGAAAAACCTATTCAGCCAAGTGGAAGAGATTCATCATCTGGAATGCCAACAAGGGTCAGGATGCATCAGTAATGAGCATACCACAGATATTAGAATACTTGGCAGAAATGTTTCATAGTGGCCTCTCATATTCTTCCATAAAAATTTACGCTTCAGCAAAATACAACCATGACCCACCTGTGTTTTCGCATCCCTTGCTAATTCAGTTTCTAAGAGGGATAAAGAATATCAAACCTCCCAGGAAACCACCAGTACCTGCATGGGACCTCAATTTCGTATTGGATAAATTAACTCTTCTTCCTTTTGAACCAGCAGCATCTTCAGAAATGCAATTTCTTTCCTGGAAAACGGTTTTCCTGTTGGCAGTTACCTCAGCAAGAAGAGTCTCGGAGATACAGGCCCTCATGGCAGTACCTCCCTTTCTCATTTTTTATCAGGACAGAGTTTCTCTAAGAACCAATCCTTCATTCATGCCATAAGTGATATCCAGGGTCTCTCTAAATCAAGCAATTCACCTGCCTATTTTCTTTCCCAATCCTCAAAATAAGAGGGAAAAGCTGCTGCACACTTTGGACATACACAGACAATTACACTACTACTTGGACAGAAAGACCACCAGAAAGTCTGACCAACTATTTGTAGCCTATGCTGCTGGAGTGCAAGGAAAGGCAATCTCCAAACAAACAATTTCAAAATGGATTGGACACTGCATCAGATTCTGTTACTCTTTCCATGGAAAAGGTGTGCCAGCCAATATTAGGCCACACTCCACCAGAACTATAGCCACATCCACAGCCTTTCTAAGAGGAGTGGCTACAAAGGACATTCTAGAGGCTGCTACATGGAGCTCCGTGCATACATTTACCAAACACTACAACCTGCCTTTATAGTCCAGATCCCGAGCAGGCTTTGCTTCGACAGTCCTGCAGGGCATTTTAGCTACACCATCCCTTTCTTAGATCCTACCACCCCCAGCTTGGCTATGGTATTCAACCCATATGTCAGGACTGCAGTTGCATTCTTGAAGGACATAGTACAGTTTTGTACCTACCATAAATGTAGATGTCCGATAGATATGCAACTGCAGTCAGGTTTTCCCTCCCTCCTACCCCTCTGCAATTTTCCTTTTGGGTCCATTCCCCCTTTCCTCTACTATCTGGGGATATCTGTTATGGTGTATCTGTTTATTACTGTTGTGCATGTCTGGAATTTTTTATCCATTCACCAAATTTAGCCTTCTCTGGAGGGCACCTGGCATCTGGGGTGAGAAACACTGAAGAAGATGGCGTCGGCGGTTGCCTTTATACCCCGGCCGCTCTGACGTCGGGGAGTAGGCGACATCGGCTGACGCCGGACCCAGACTTTGGAATCCGGCCGACCGAAGGGCTGCCTGAGGCAGGACAACCCATATGTCAGGACTGCAGTTGCATATCTATCGGACATCTACATTTATGGTAGGTACAAAACTGTACTTTCTTTTATACTCTTATCGCACTGATGTCAGGGAAGAAGTGACGACAACCGACGCCGGACCTAGACTTTGGAATTCGGCCGACCGAGGACCCGCCTGACGGCAGGAGAACCCATCTGTTATGACTGCAGCTGTATTAGCACTCGAACATCTACATTTATGGTAGGTACAAAACTGTACTTTTCCAGTGTAGCTTTAATTCAAACCATCCACTTACCCACCTTCTTCCCCAATCCACAAAACAAAGATGAGAGACTCCTGCATTCCTTGGACATTCACAGACAGCTTCGTTACTACTTGGACAAAACTAAGGCTTTCAGAAAAACTGACCAGCTCTTTGTATCCTATGCTACAGCTTCTCAAGGGAAGGCTATATCCAAGCAAACCATTTCTAAATGGATAGGTGATTGCATACGTTTCTGCTATACCCATCATGGGAAACCAGTTCCTGCTACCATTAGATCCCACCCTACCAGGGCAACAGCTACCTCTACATCCTTTCTCAGGGGGGTTCCAACCAAGGAAATTTTAGAAGCTGCAACTTGGAGTTCAGTACACACCTTTACCAAACACTATCACTTACCTCTTTACTCTAAGTCCAGGGCGGGCTTCGCCACTGCAGTTCTGCAGGGCCTTATTGCCTCCACTAACCCTCTTTGATACCTCCCCCCTACCTTAGTTTTGGGATTCAACCCAAGTGTGATGACTGCAGCATGGTAACACGATGAACATAAGTACAGTTTTGTACCTACCATAAATGTAGTTCTAGTGTTCACCCTGCTGCAGTCCAGGTTACCCTCCCTCCATCCCCTCTATCTACTGGCAAAATCTCTTCTATGCCTTACTGATGTATTTGCTCATAGCTGAAGGGATTTTGTGTTTGTGCAGTGTTCACTCCATTTGGTACTAATTCTGACCACCATTTTGGAGGCACCTGACATCTGGGGCAAGAAAAACTGAAGAAAATGGTGTCGGTTGCATTATATATACCCCTGGCGCACTGACGTCAGGGAAGAGGTGACAGCAACCGATGCTGGACCAAGACTTTGGAATTACGGCTGACTGTGGGACCGCCTGACGACAGGATAACCCTAAGTGTGATGACTGCAGCAGGGTGAATACTCGAACATCTACATTTAGGGTAGGTACAAAACTGTACTTTTCTGGAATCCAAGGTGGATCCCCTCTTGTGGAGTGGGCAGACAAGTAGCCCTTGTATGTGACTAGACAACATACATGGTACTCTGAACTGTCTATGCATTATTTCTCTGTAAGGAGGTAATGGATTATACTAAAGCAAAAATGGAAATGTTTAAAGGTAGAAGTAAACTTGTATGAATATAGTTGCCTAGAGCCCTTAATCTCAAAACATAGTAACATTTGAAAATATTTTTTACTGTAGAGATCATGATGTAATAAATTATTGCATATTAGAGTTTTCCTTCAAGATGCACTGTATACTTACCTAACAGTGTATTATCCGGGTAAGTGAGCTAGTCCATTAGGCTGTTTTAATCACTACCTTGGCTAATATAGACATAAGCTAATATTAACTTTGACATAACGCTCTCTTAAAGAGCACATAGTGATAGCTGTGAAGACTGCTACTATCGTTATGAAGCTAGAGACATCACCAAACATGGTCGTTAATATGGATTGTACAGTGGTAAAAATGAAAGGATGGCATAGTGTAAATTTCTATACAAGGTATCAATGAAATGACAAGCACATGTGCAGATATAGTGACATTAGAGGAGTATATATAAATATTAGTAAGTTCATCCTGCAGCTGTAAAATGTGCTTGTTTTCCTTTGTAATGGTCATTGTCCAGTCCTTCTCAAGTGATTTTAATTTCACATATCTCTTCTGGAATATATCTCCAAGATGTAGGTGCAGTTTTGGAGAAAACATTTTCAAAGTTTGAAAGAGTAAAAGGATGTTAGTTGTATGGAAAACTGTACAGCTGCATATTTAAAATTCCTAACAGATTTATTTAAACAAGCTGACCAAGCACTACTGTGAGATTAAAACATTTTCTTTATAAGAGTCAGGTAAACTGCACTTCATCATCTGACTTGGATTACAAACTTTCCACCAAAAAAGTATACAACAACAACAACTTTTATAGTTTTAAAACTTTGTCCTTGATGAAATCATTCTTTTTCCTGGATTGACGCCTTCTTTGTCTGCATCCTTATCTCAATCCAGAGAAAACCAGTTGTCAGCAGGCTGAAATATTCTTTCATTGATAGGATAGTCTGTAACCTTTTTTTTTCTGTTTGAGCTGTTTCCCTTTTCACTTGAATATCTGTGTACATTCAACTGTGTAGGATATTTCAACAAGCCTCTATTGTTAATGCCATTTGTTACAAAAAACATATTTTCTTTGTTCCACACAAGCACTTTCTGTTAAGCCAGTACATTACATGGTGTTCTAAAAATATTACACTGTTACCAAACCGCTGTTGCTGTGAAGGAAAAACATTCAGAAGTATAATACTTTTGGTCTTACACAAGCACATTCTATTAAGCTAATGATTTAGAAATATGTGTCATGCAAGCAAATTCTTGTTGCTTCTTACTGCATTTGCAGCCTCTGTATTTTTTTTATGCTGTTCCTAAAATTATCATACTGTCACTATGAGAGACAAACATTTTACCAATACATGCCGTTACCATAAGAAAAGCAGTTTTACCAAATCACATACATGCTATTTCTATGAGGGGAAAACCAGTTCCAAAATTCTATCAGTTCCCCTTTTTATTTTGAAAACCAAAAAATTTTAAATCTTATAGAAAAAACATGTCTCCACTGGTTGTTACTTTCTTACCACCTACATTAGTTACAATAGATACTGATTGACAGTCTTTTTAATTCAAAATGTACTACAACATGCACATTATGATCAACAAAATGATGGCTACTGTAGCAATTAAAACTGTGATAATAGTTTTTCACCATTCTGAAACTAACCCATTTAACCAATTACTCCAGTCACTGTTCCATATCTTTGTAACCTTTCAGATGCTGCTAACATTCTACTTAAATATTGCTTTATGGATTCTCTCTATTCCAGACATTGTAGCTAGTGAGTGGGATAAAATTAATGTGGAGTTTAAAAATTAGGGTAGAAATAAATGAAAAAGCAATCTGGTTAAGAAGTAATTATACAGAGGGGCTGACAAAGATTAAAGTATTAAAAATAAGGGCAAGAGGTGCAAGTGCAGAATGCTAAATAGAAAATATGCATGAGTTTAGAAAGACTACCATTATGCAACTGCTTTTTGATGGCTCCAGAGTAAAAAAAAAAAAAACATTTAGCACAATGCCTTTGGCAACAGAATGTAGAAAAGTGTGTTGGGAAACTAGAACAAGAAAAACAGCCAGAGATCCTGTAGAGGTATTACAGATATTTCAAAAAAAAATGTGTATAAAGTGGGGAAATCAAAAAGCACAAATGGAAATATTAAGAGGAGACTTAAATATACTAAGGTTAGAGGTAGATCAGGCTCAACCATTCACAGTTGACAGGAGGAGATGAGATAAAAATGGTGATGTTTTACCAATCTGTAGGAGTGTCTCCAGGAACCGTCAGTATTTAGGAGGAAAGAAAGTGACAAACATCTGGAACATTTTAAAAGTAGGGGAGGTACCAACATCCTGGAAAATGCTGTCATGACTGTACTACCTAAAGACAGTAAAGACCCATCTGATCCAGCTTCATATGGGCCCATTTCAACTTTAAACCATGATAAGATATTTGTCTACAACACCCCCAAAGAAAATGGCAAAGGTGATGCCAAAATTGATAGATATGGACAAATGTGGATGTTCTTTGTGTTTCACTGTTGCAGTCATCACATTTGGGTTATCTGCCTGCAGGTAGCCCTCAGCCAGCCTGAATACCAGAGTCATCAGATGCTGTCTCTTCTTCCATGATGTCAGATTGTCAAGGGTATAAAATATGCAGTCAATGCTATTACATCAGTCTTTCTTGCCATGCAGTGCCCAAAGGAGAATCAGTTCAAGTGCCGGTCAGCCATCTCCTGAAATTTTAGTTTTCAAGTTTCAGATCCGAATTCTTCAAAAAAGATGAGTACCCCCGGTGGGGAGCCTTTTTCTTGCTCTAACCGAGGTCAGTAAAAGTTAACAATTGTCTTGCCTGTGGACAGCAAATACCTCAAAGATTTTCATTCTTACTGCCTCCCCTTGTTTAGGCCCAGACCATGACATTCCTCACTGTCGGTTTTGTGCCTTGTTCAACGCCCAAACTATTTGTTGTCTGGCTATTTTTGCAGCCAATTACTTTTGTACTCTATCTCCATACTCTGAAATGGCTTCATTAAGCCATCCAACTACCGATCTGGAAAAACATAAGGGTAAAGACAGACTGCATAGGTCCAAAACTGCTGACGACGCTTCCGTTAAGCTAGTCGCCAGTCCACCCCACCCCCCGGTACTCAGTGAGGTGCTTTCACAGTCCCTGATATCCACTACTTCAGATTCCCAGGCCTCTACTGAGACCCATTCAGAGTCAGAGATGCTTCTTCGACAATGGAACCTGCGGATGTCTCTACCTTCGATGGGTCTGGAGCCACTGTGCAGGCACCGGCTTCTGAGGGTGTATTCAGGCCTACAGACATTCATATTAAACAGATGCCATCATTTCCATCTAGAAGTTCCAAATTCCTCAGGCCAAAAACTCATGCTACGCCTAGAAAACTGACGACCAAACCGCAGGCTCAGGCCCATATGCCTCAAAAGTAAATGCTTAGAATGGCTGAAGACCTTAGTACCTTAATTAGGGGAAGCCAGCCTTCTTCCCTCTAAGACACACCTAGAACTGATTTTCTTTCTGATTCTTCTGATCAGGAATCTGATGTTTCTGCTCCTTCTGATTACCAGGATTTGCCCTTATCTACATATGAGGATTCTGATTCAGAGGATTACATTCCCTCTGCTTCCCCTCCATAAGATTTTTCTTTCAGTGAAACCTTACATACTCTTAGGGAGCATTTCCGCTGGGAAAGCCAGGATTACTCTGAGTCCAAAAAGAGACTTGGGGAATTCTTACTCCTGCCTCAACACAGGCCTTTAGCTATGCCTTCTATTCTGGACATTGTAGATGATACTTTCTTGGAATCTAGCCTTACAACAGACCACTTTACCTCCAGCTCTCAGAAAACCTGACAGGTACTACAGAGTAGAAATCAACAGAGGCACAAAAAAACAAGCAAAAGAAGAACACAAGTCCCCGGACACAGTAGAAGTCACTCACAGCTTTTAATACTGACAAAATAAACTGGACTTAAAGAGCTTTTCGTCTGCCCTCATAGCAGACTTCTTCAGAAGTGATTTTTACACACACTAATAGCAGTTTAAATAATAATTAGTACCAAAAACACAGGATAGTTGACTCGTTAAAGAAACACACTCCAGATAAAACAATAAATCATACACAAACCAAAAATGCATAATATTTACTTAATCAAATATAAAACACATGTGTCTATAGTTTAATAAAATCTTACACATAAACACAAAAAACAATCCCCAATGGGGATAAACCCATAAATAAACGCCATTTTTCTAAACAAGCTCCATAGATTAAAAGTAACTGCAGAAGTGTTGTATACATTTGGATCAGGCTCTTCGACTCATACCAAAGTAAATAAAATGAAATCAAATTAAACTTTCAAAAAGATTAACCCTAAAATAAACATTTTAGCTCAGCAAGCTCTTCAATTTAAGAATGCTGCTGATAGAAGTAAATTCATTTAAGCCAGGAATATTACCTGCATCTAATTTAATCTGCCACTTAAGTTCTAGCTCCTCCAACTTGAAGGTAAAGGGTCCCCCTCTAATACTATGCTCTACCTTGTCAATAGCTAGAAACAAACTTGTGATCACCGTTCAGGTGGATATGCTTGGCCAATGCATTATCAGGCTTATTACAATTAATGGCATACAGGTGTTCGTACATCCTATCCTGGAGCCTATGCTCAGTTTTCCCTAAAAAAGGAGGGCAACAGACACATCTAGCTAAGTAGGCTATACCTTTAAAATTACAATTAAATATATCCTTTAATCTGTACTTGTGACCTGCAACTGAGAACGAATTAACAGTGTCTACATATTTACAATAATTACAGTTCTCACATTTCGGCATACTACCTAGTTTAAATGGACCCAATTGTTGTCTTTCAAATAAATCCTTAAGATTTTTCCCCCGTTTGAATACTATACTTGGAGACTTACCAAAGTTGTCAAATAGAATCTGGTTATATCTAAAAAGTTCCCAATTCTTCTTCAACCTCTTCTATCAGCGAGTCCAACAAAGACTCCGGATAACCTCGATGGAGAAATAGATTCTTTAAAAATTTACATTCATCAACAAAGCCATCATCCTTAGAGGTAATACGGGAAGCTCTAACAAGTTGCCCCTTGATAACTGCCCTCTTTTGATGGAAAGGATGACAACTAGAGAAATGTAAAAATGTGTTGGAATAAGTCTTTTTTCTGAATATTTTTGCTGTGTAACATTTTAATATTCTATTCTTGGTCAACAAAATATCCAGATATGCTATGGACTCTGAACTAAATGTTGACGATCTAAGGATGATGACTTTGATGATGAATGTCAATTTTTAAAGAATCTATTTCTCCATCGAGGTTATCCGGAGTCTTTGTTGGATTCACTGATAGAAGAGGTTAACATTAAGAAGGAAAGGCTTACTTTTAAGCCAATATTGGCCCTTGGGGGTAATGGAGGGACGATCTCACAAAGTACGGATACCTTGGCGTCACCTACAAATAATTCCTTTGTAATAGAAAAGGGACAAGCACTGGCTTGCAGTTTTATAACCACATACAGTAGTCATAGTTCCCTATGTGTGAATATAAATTGGAAACTTTTTAGATATAACCAGATTCAATTTGACAACTTTGGTAAGTCTCCAAGTATAGTATTCAAACGGGGGAAAAATCTTAAGGATTTATTTGAAAGACAACTGGGTCCATTTAAACTAGGTAGTATGTCGAAATGTGAGAATTGTAACTATGTAGACACTGTTAATTCGTTCTCAGTTGCAGGTCACAAGTACAGATTAAAGGATAGATTTAATTGCAATTCCTAAGGTATAGTCTACTTACCTAGATGTGCCTGTTGCCCTGCTTTTTATGTAGGGAAGACAGAGCATAGGATGTATGAACACCTGTATGCCATTAATCGTAATAAGCCTGATAATGCATTAGCCAAGCATATCCACCTGAACGGTGATCACAAGTTTAAGTTTCTAGCTATCAACAAGGTAGAGCACAGTATTAGAGGGGGACCCTTTACCCTCAAGTTGGAGGAGCTAGAACTTAAGTGGCAGATTAAATTAGATGCAGGTAATATTCCTGGCTTAAATGAATTTACTTCTATCAGCAGTATTCTTAAATTGAAGAGCTTGCTGAGATAAAATGTTTAAACTTTCAAAAAGTTTAAATAACCCTAAAATAAAAATTTTATGTCTAATTCCGGCAGAAAGCCAGAGCACACTATTAAATCATCTGGCATTTGTAAAGAAATTGCTAACTCCTCTGGGGTACACTATAAATGAAAATAAATAAAATATTGTACCCTGCCAACAAATTGTATTTCTTGGAGCAAGCTTGAATACAGCTTCCCAAATGGCTTTCCTCATGCCAGAGAAACAAGTTCATTTGACAGCCTACTTCAGTCTACTAGCCACAAAGACCCAGCTATCTGCAAGAAAAGTAATGCAAACACTGGGGTTCATGGCCTCTTGCATTCTACTAATTCCATATGCAAGACTGCATATGAGGAAACTACAATGGTAATCTAAAAAGCCTATGGTGTTCAACATTCTCAGGATCTAGAATCATTGATTCCTATCATACCTTGTCTGAAGATAGAGTTCCTATGGTGGGCAGAGGCCTGCCACCAAAACAAGGGACTGCCATTCACTCTACCCCCTGCCACCTAAACCCTAACAGACACATCAAACTATGCACGGGGAGCTCAATTGGCAGGGCAGTGCATTCAGGGCAAATGGAACCCAAGTCTGTACAGAATGCTCCGACAGCTTTCAAGGACCACATTCTTCCAGGACAATTATTGCTAAAGACTGACAACACCACTGTTATGTGGTGCATAAACAAGCAGGGGGGAACCCATTCATACCCTCTCTGCAGATCAGCAATGGCTCTGTAGAACACAGCCTTGAGCTACCAAGGTCACCTACAGGCTCAGTTCCTGCCAGGAAAGCTAAATACACTGGCAGATGACAAGCAGAAATCTCATGGACCCACGCGAGTGGAAACTGGAACCAAAGACATTCAACATGTTGAGAAACAAATGGGGGAGCTCAGAGATGGACCTGTTTGCCTCCCCTTAGAACTACCAACTGGACAAATTCTGCACAAGGACTCCTCACAAACAGATTTTGCCAGGTGAAGGACAGGGCATTCACTTTCCAAGCCTATCAGTTTATGCCTTCCCCCTCTGCCTCTCCTCTCCAAAGTGCTACTAAAGATCAAACAGGACAAAACAAGGACAATACTGATTGCACCAGACTGGTCTCGCCAACACTGGTGCCCCCCCTCTTGTGCAGTGTGTCACTGCTGCCACCTGCCTCAGACCCCTGCCCTGCTGTCCCAGCAGGAGGGCCAGATTCTGCACCCACAGCTTCAAACCCTGAACCTTGCAGCCTGGCTAATTACTTGACCTCTTCATTACCATCCCTTAGTAAGCAAGTGATGGATGCCATTCTGGAGGCAAGGAGGCCTAGTACTAAAAAATCCTATGCTGAAAAATGGAAAATATTCTGGTCCTGGAGCCAAACTCAGAGGATGGGCACAGCAGTACCCAATTTACCCCATATTCTTCAATACTTAACTGAGATGCTTCACAAGGGCCTTTCCATTTCTTCCATCAAAATTCATGCCTCAGCCATTTCAGCACATTACAACATGGAACCCACCCCTGATGTTCATTGTGTTATACTGCTGCAGTCATTACACTTGGGTTATCCTGCCGTCAGGCGGTTCCCCAGTCAGCCTGAGTTCCAAAGTCTTGGTCTGGTGTCTGTTGCTGTCACCACCTCCCTGACGTCAGTGCGACAGGGGTATAAAAGATGCAGCTGACTCCATTTTCTTCAGTCTTTCTTGCCGTGCGGTGCCCGAAGCAAAAGCAGTTCGCAAGTGCCGGTCAGCCGTCTCCTGAGGTTTTCATTCTGAATCCAGGACCGAAGTCTTCTACAAAGCTAAGTACCCCGTTGGGGAAACTTTTTCTTGCCTCAGACCGATGTCCGTAAAAGTTAATAACTGTATTTCTTGTGGGAACCAAATACCTCATAAGGATTTCCATTCCTATTGTATCCCATGCCTAGGTCCAGACCACAACGTCACTGGTTGTCGGTTTTGTGCTAGGTTTAACAAGCGCACTATTAAACGTCGGTTTGATTTTGCCCAACATTATTTTGGTAGAAAATTCAATTATACCATGCCGTCGGAACTTCCGACGACCGGAATACACAAAAAGCGCAAAGACAAGGATAGGCATCAGAGGCCCAAAACTGACGATGAAGCCTCTTCTAGGCCAGTCGCCGGTTCTCCGGGTTTCAGCGAGGCGCCTTTGCAGCCCCTGATGACTGCTTCTGTAGAACCACAGGCCGCCTCTGACTCCCACGTGGAGATGGCTGGGCCTTCAGACGCACAAGTTATTCAGCCTACCAAGACTAACCTTTCAGAGGGATCCGGAGTAGCTGAGCAACCCATAGCTTCAGAGGGTGTCTTCAGACCTACTCAGTTAAGCATTAAACCCTCAGCTAAGTCTCCTTTAAAATCAAAGAAACAAATACAGCATTCTCCAGGGCAGGCTTCCATGCCTAAGAAACAAATGCTCAAAATGACCAGGACCTAATCACTCTTATCAGGGGGTCACATCCCCCTCCAGATAAAAGGCCTAGACAGGATGCAGACTGACTCATCCGACCAGGTGTCCATCTCTTCTGCTTCATCCTCAGACCTAGGATACTCTTTACCCCCTTATGAGGATTCTGATGCTGAGGAATCAGTTCCATCAGCCTCACCACCTGAGGAATACTCCTTTGGGGAAACCCTATATACCATGAGAGACCATTTCCACTGGGAAGGCCAGGATTACTCAGAATCCAAGAAAAGGCTCAGAGACTTCCTTTTATTACCTCAACACAGACCCCTTGCTATTCTGCCAGTGTTAGATATTGTGGATGATGTGTATATTGAATCCAACTTAAATCCTGATTCCTTACCTCCAGCCCCTGTAAAACCTAACAGATACTTCAGAGTCCCTGACTCACATAAATTTCTGTATAAAAGCCCTGTAGCTGACCCTGAAACTATTGCTCAGGGTCCCAAAGGAGTTAAGGCCTCATCAGCCAAAAATCAAGTTCCCTCCGACAGAGATTCCAGAGCATTACACAGATGGGGAAAGAAAGTATATACGTCTGCAACTTTAGCAATGAGAGCCTTAAATTGCCAGTTTCACATGCTAAAATATCAGCAATTTTTACTGTCTCAGTTAAAACAAAAAATGCTTCCGGAATCAGACCCTCATAATTTTAAAGAAATGCAGGATTTATTGCATGCAGCTGAACAAGTGGGAAAGCATACTTTGCAGTGTGGTTTTGATTCTCTAGAGGTCTCCTGCAGAGCAGCAGTTACAGGCTCTGTCATTAGAAGACATGCTTGGTTAAAAGAACATACATTACCAGATCATGTTAAAGCAAAATTATTGGATGCACCTTTGCAGCAGGCTGTGTTATTTGGAGTTAAGGCAGAAGAGGCATTAAAGAAAATGGAGGACAAGGCAAAATCTATGCAAATGGTGAAAGATTTCTTACAGGTTCAGCCTCCTACATTTAGCAGAAACTGGCCAACTAAGAATTGGTCCTTTCCAATTACAGACGTCCAAGAGGTAGAGGTCAAACACAAGGTCCTTACAGGCCTCGACAATGGGTTGCTTCAGGACAGGAAGAAGGGAAGACAGGCCCCAATCATATAAAAAGCAGCCCCCAATGACTTCCCACTACAGCTGCCAAACAAATCCCTCTTGGCAGCCCCCTTGGGAGGAAAACTGGCACTCTTCTACCACAATTGGCAAATGATCACCAAAGACAAATGGGTTCTCAACATTGTATTTCAAGGTTACAGGTTCCACTTTCACACTCTGCCAAGGTTAAAAGGAATGCCAAGTCTGCCACCAAATCAATGGGCAGAGGCTCAAAAACAAATTACAGCACTCTTGGATATGAGTGCTATTCAACAGGTACCATCACAGGAGCAAGGACAAGGATTTTACTCAAGACTCTTTCGGGTACCTAGAAAGGACAAAGCCTGGAGGCCCATTCTGGATCTTTCATCTCTAAACACTTACCTGGATGTTCCGAAATTCAAAATGTTGACACTACAGCAGCTTCTTCCCATGCTGGGCAAGAAAGCTTGGCTCATGACTTTGGACCTCAAGGAGGCATACCTGCATATCCCTATCAGACAAAACTGCAGAATATACCTCAGATTCATAGCTGGTTCAATGCACTACCAATTCTCTGCACTGCCCTTTGGCTTATCTACTGCGCCCAGGGTCTTCACAAAGTGCCTGGCACCAGTAATTGCATTTTGCAGACAGAAAGGAATTAAAATTTATCCGTACCTGGACGACTGCCTGATTCAAGCAGAGAGCAAGGACATTCTTCTAAAGCATCTGGCATTTGTAAAAAAAAAAGTTATTAAGTTGCCTTGGGTACACAGTAAATGAAAATAAAATCGAAACTAGTGCCTTCACAAGAGATTATATTCCTGGATGCCAGCTTGAACACAACGGCCCAGATGGCTTATCACGCCAGACAACTGACAATACTTTCAATTGATGGCAACAAAAACCCAGCTCCCTGCAAGAAAAATTCTGCAGGCCTTGGGTTACATGGCATCCTGCATACTAATTCCATATGCCAGACTGCATATGAGGAAGCTACAATGGTACCTAAAGAATGTATGGTCTCAACACTGTCAAAGTTTGAAAACAGTTATACCACTAATACCTTGCCTTCAACAGGAGTTTCAATGGTGGGCTCAAGCTTGTCACCTCAACAAGGGACAGCATTTTACACAACCCACAGCCAGGCAAATACTGACAACAGATGCAACGGATTACGCCTGGGGAGCACACATGGCAGGCAAATGCATTCAGGGCACGTGGCCCACAGAACAAAGGCATCTTAACATCAATTAAAAAGATGCTAGCTGTACAAAACGCCCTTATAGCTTTCAAGGACCTGCTGCATCCAGAAAAACTACTGCTAAAGACAGACAACACCACAGTTATGTGGTACATAAACAAGCAAGAGGGCACTCACTCCTACCCCCTATGCAGACAAGGTATGACCTTGTGGAACACAGCTATAAACCTTCAAGTTCATCTGCAAGCACAATTCCTGCCAGGAGAGAAAAACACACTGGCAGACGACTTAAGCAGAAACATCATGGATCCACACGAATGGGAATTGAATCCACAAATATTCAGAATGATAACACAGAAATGGTGGCGCCCGGACATAGATCTGTTTGCATCCCCAATAAACTGCCAGCTACAAAAATTCTGCACAAGGAGTTACCATCCACAAGCATGGAAAGTGGATGCCCACTCATTCAGCTGGGAGAACCTACAGGTATACGCTTTCCCACCACTACCTCTCCTGCCAAAAGTACTCATAAAAGCCAGGCAAGAAGAGCCAAAGATGATCCTGATTGCACCAGACTGGCTACATCAGCACTGGTACCCAATCTTAAGGAGCTTAGCACAAGAACCACCCTGGATTTTGCCTCAAATCCCACATCTGCTGACTCAGCAAAACAATCAAATACTACACAGCCAACTAAAGACCGTAAACCTAGCTGCATGGAAGATTCCTTAGCCAAACAAGCAATGCCTCTCTCCAAGGCTGTTATGGATGTCATTCTGGCGGCCAGAAGGCCTAGTACCAGGAAAGCCTATTCGGATAAATGGAAGAGATTCTGTGCCTGGAACCAAGCTCACAGCCTTAACCCTCTTGTCCCAAACATTCCTCAGATACTACAATACTTAACTGAGATGCTGGATAAAGGCCTCTCCTTCTCATCCATCAAGATCTACACCTCTGCCATCTCTGCTCATTACAACACGGATCCACCAATTTTCTCTAATCCTCTGTTAAAACAGTACCTCAGAGGGGCTAAAAACATAAGACTGCCCCATAGAGCACCTACTCCAACTTGGGACCTCAACTTTGTTTTGGAAAAACAAACTTTACCTCCTTTTGAGCCAGCTAACACAGCAGAATTAAAATATATCTCTTGGAAAACTGCTCTGCTCCTGGCAATAACATCAGCACGAAGATATTCAGAATTACAGGCACTGATGGCAGTGGAACCTTTCCTCATTTTCCACCAGGACAGGGTGTCTTTAACTAACCCTACGTTTATGCCAAAGGTGGTATCCAGTGTGGCTCTAAACCAAACTATTCACCTGCCAACTTTTTATCCTAAACCACAGAATAAAGGGGAGAGACTGCTGCACTCTTTGGACATTCAAACGCAGTTACGCTTCTACTTGGACAAAACCAAAGCTTTCAGAAAATCTGAGCAATTATTGGTAGCATATGCTGCAGGAGCACAGGGAAAAGCCATTTCAAAACAGACTTATCTCAAAATGGATAGGACATTGTATATGTTTCTGCTACACATACATACATATTGGATTTAATCATCACAAATATGGGCGCCCATTGTACACACCCATTATCACTCCCTCCTTGGTTAGATCCGACCACAAACTGATAACCCTGGACATCCTCACCCCTCCACCTCCCCCAGTCAAAGAAACCATAGTCAAAAACCTTTCCAAAGCAAACTTCAAACTACTTGCATCTGAAGTGGAAAGCTTCACTATTCCCTTGCAGAAGGATAATGATATCCAGGATGCGGAATCCTACACCAAGGCACTCTGTATGCATCTTCAGGATTGCATGGACCGTACTATCCCAAATAAAACCAAGACTCCTTCCTGAAGCAAGAAGAAACCAATCTGGTGAACCCCGGCCATAAGCAAACTTTACAATAAAAGGAGGAGACTTATACAAAAAAAAAAAGGCCAACTCTCAAGTAGAAAAATCATCCCTGATCAGCATTAGTAAGAAATTGAGGGCCCTCATCAAGTCAACTAAAGCTAATTTTTTTATTTATTTTATTTATTTATTTATTTATTTAACATTTGTTGACCGGGAATGTCCGACTAGGTTCCACAGAGCCTGTTTTCAGCGGAGGCCCGGGGAGAAACGCTCCAGATGCATGTCTTTGGAATGTGGGAGGAAACCGGAGTACCCGGAGGAAACCCACGCGAACACAGGGAGAACATGCAAATTTTGAAAAGAAAGTTGCCAAGGATACCCATAAGGCCTTCTATGGCTACTTCAAAAACCTAAATGGCAATGCTCAGGTCATTCTCAGCTAGTAAAAAATGGAACAAAATACACTGACCCTTCTGACATTGCCAACATCTTGGCTGTCAGGTTCAGTGCAAATCCCCCCCCCCCCCATCACCACCTACAGGGCCTATTACCATTCCAGGGGATTGTGCAAGTCCAATTATTACTGATACGTTGGTTAATGAGGCTCTATATAAAACTAAAAACACTGCCTCCATGGGACCAGATGGTGTCCCAGGCTGTGTCATACGCAAGCTCCAAAAGGAATTAACCCCACATCCTAATACCTTGTTCAGTCTCAGCCTCTCCACAGGATATGTGCCCATAGAATGGCACACTACAACGGTGGTCCCGCTACACAAGGGTGGGGCCACAACTGACTCTGGGAACTACCGACCAATAAGCCTGACCAGTCTGTTCTGTAAGGCTATGGAGCGAATCATTATGGAACTCATAAATGGTGAGATTGGGAACCTCCAGTCGCTGGACCCCACACAGTTCAGCTACGTCAAGGGCAGATCATGCCTCCTGAACCTGGTGGATTTCTTTGAAACAGTTACTCAGGCTATAGATAAGGGAAAGGAGGTACACACGGCTTACCTTGACCTTGCTAAAGCATTTGACACCCTTCCCCATTCAGGTATTATTGATAAGCTCACCAGCCTGGGCATAAACCCTTACGTCACAAGATGGATCGCAAACTGGCTCTCAGACAGATCCCATAAAGTAAGAGTAGCAGGATCTATGTCCGAATCCAGACCAGTAATGAGTGGTGTGCCTCAGGGCTCTGTCCTGGGGCCCCTCCTGTTTGACATATAATTCTCAGAAGTACAGGCAAGCATGGAAGGGCTGTGACTGACTAAGTTTGCGGACGACTGCAAACTGGGTGCTATAATAGAGTCTCCGGCCGACATGGAGATCCTCCAGAAGGGCCTAAATGAGACTGATGCATGGTGACAAAGCCATGGTCTCAAGCTAAATGCAAAAAAAAGCATAGTAATCCCCTTTGGAAAAAACAGAGTACCCGCAAACTACAACATAGGAGGTAATCCCTTGAAATCTGAAGAAGAAATAAGGGATCTAGGGACCCAAGTAGGTAGTCAGCTTTCCTTTGATAACCATGTTGCCAAAGTGGTTAGAAAATCCTTCTATGTGACCCATTTGATCACGAAAAGGTTCGCATCAAGATCTAAGGATGTAATGGTGCCCCTCTACTCTTCCCCTCATCAGACCCATTATTGAGTACAATGCACCAATTGAAATGTACCTGGCTAAACATCTCCAGCAGCTGGAGAGACCACAGAGGTACCTAACCAAGAGGATTACTGGCCTCAAACAGTTGCCCTATGCAGCATGATTGAAAAAGCTAAGACTGTTCTCTGTTGCATACCACTTTCTCAAAGGCGATCTCTATCCAACGTACAGAGCCATGTCCAACCCAAAATTGTTGAACATGCTCCATCTTAGCAAAACCAAATCTACTCGAGCTACACACTCTAGGGATATAAACCACAACACAATGAGTAGAACATGCTGGAGGGATAGATTCCCTTACTATGGAACAGGGTCCCGATCTACATAAGACAGAGCCCCTCACTATCACTCTTAAAGAGGAACCTTGATGAGTGGATGGGCAACAGAAAGTTCACATCGGGGATCACACCAACAGCACTACTAGATGGGGTCCAAGGGTACTAGCTGCTAGTACAAGGGTCTAGGGAACTACTAAAGGGGCGGTGAATACCGCACCACGTGGCTGGGCTAATATATGCCTTCGGGCAGATAGCCCAGTACCAACCTATGAACCTACATACCATGGAAAACCTGTACCTAGCAGCATTAGATCTCACTCCACCAGGGCAACAGCCACTTCAACTGCCTACCTCAGGGGAGTACCTACCAAGGATATTTTGGAAGCAGCAACTTGAGTTCTGTACTTACCTTCACCAAGCATTACCATCTGCCTCTATACTCTTAATCCAGAGCTGGCTTCGCCGCTGGAGGGCCTCATAGCCACCCCTAATGCCTTATAGAACCAGCCACCCTACCTCAGCTTTGGGAATCTACCCAAGTGTAATGACTGCAGCAGTGTAACATGAACATAGTACAATTTTGTACCTACCATAAATGTAGATGTTCGAGTGTATACACTGCTGCAGTCCAGGTTACCCTCCCTCCTTCCCCTCGTACCTATGTCTTCTACCCTTACTACCTACGGGGAGTATTTCATAGGTTCATAGGTTTATACTAGGCTATCTGCCCTAGGGCATTTATAAGCCTAGCCAGAGTGTGTGTGGCTTTCACCACCCCTTAGGATGAGAATACTATACCCATTAGTTTGCTGTGCCTCTGTCCAGCAGTGACACAGAGATGATTCCCGGGGTAAACCTACGATCTCCTATCCACTCGTCAAGATTTCTCTTGAACAGAGTCAGTGAGGGGCTCTGCCTCACATGGACTGGGATTCTGTTCCATAGTGTAGGGAGTCTCTGGGTGATGAATCTGTCCCTCCAGCACGTCCTATTTATATCTGTGTTGAGGTTTAAGTCTCTTGCTCTCGTGGCTCTGGTGGATTTGGATTTTTGAGGTGGAGCATGTCCATTAATTCCGGGTTGGACATGGCCTTGTATGTCAGGCACAGATCACCTCTGAGCAGATGGTATGCGACTGAATAGAGCTGGAGTTTCTTCAGTCGGGCATCATATGACATATGTTTGAGCCTTTATCCTTTTGGTGAGGAACTTTTGGGGTCTTTCCAACTGCTGCAGGTGTCGGGTAAGGTACATTCGAATGGGGCGTTGTACTCAATCATTGGTCTGATAAGTGAAGAGTACAGGGTACAATGACCTCTCCTGATCTGGATGTGAATCCTTCATGATCAGGTGGGCAATGCAGAAGGTCTTCCTAACCACTTTGGCAATGTGAGTGTCAAAAGAGAGGTTACTGTCAACTTGGGTCCCCAGGTCCCTGATAACTTCTTCTGTGTTTAATGGATTACCACCTATGTGGTAATTAGGGGTTACCTTGTTTTTCCCAAAGGGTATGACTATACATTTTTGGCATTTAGCTTAAGGCCATGGCTCTGGCACCAGTTATCCATTTCTATGAGACCTCTCTGGAGGATGTCTGTGTCTGATGGAGTGTCAATTATGGTGCCCAGTTTGCAGTCATCTGCAAATTTTGTCAGCCACAATCCCCTATGTTTGCCTGCACTTCAGAAAAATAAATGCCGAACAAGAGGGGCCCAGGACTGAGCCCTGTGGGACACCTCGTGACCGGCTTAGAGTCTGACATGGCACCAGCAACTCTAACCCTGTGTGTTCTGTCCTTGAGCCAGTTTGCAACCCATCTTGTGACATATGGGTTTACATCTAAGCTGGTGAGCTTTTCTATGATGCCCGAGTGGGGTATTGTGTCGAACGCTTTTGCTAGGTGAAGGTAGGCTGTTTGAACTGCCTTACCCTCATCAATGGCCTTAGTGACTGTTTCGAAAAAGTCGACCAAGTTCAAGAGGCAGGATCTGCCCTTGACAAAGCCAAATTGGGTAGGATCCAGTGTCTGTAGGTCCCCAATGTCTTTATTTATGAGTTCCATTATGATCCTCTCCATAGCTTTGCAGACAAGGCTCGTCAAGCTTATGGGGCGGTAATTTCCAGGGTCCGTAGAAGCACCGCCTTTGTGGAGTGGGACCACATTTGCCGTACACCATTCTTTGGCATTATCCTGTAGTAAGGCTAAGATTAAACAGCAGCCTTATGTGTGGGTTTAGTTCCTCATTGAGTTCATGTAGCACACAGCCGGGGACACCGTCCGGTCCCATTGATGCTGTTTTTTGCTTTAGAGAGAGCAGCTCTCACCTGGGCATCTGAGATGTTTGGGAGGCTAGACTCTGGTGGGATAGATATTTCTCCTTTGGGGAGGAGAAATTTGCACTGAACCTGTCTGCCAGTATGTTGGCAATGTCTGTGGGTTCAGTGATTTTTTTTATCATTTTGGACTAATTCTGAGCATATCTGGGAGTTTCCACCCAGGTTTCTAACATAGCTAAAGAAGGCCTTATGATTGTCTTTTGTGTCCATTAGCGATTTTTCTCTCAAAGTTGGCCTTGGATGATTTTATGAGTGATTGTAGTTTTTTGCTAGTATTGATCAGAGATGCCTTCCCCTTTAGGGATTTTGCTCTGTCATGTAGTAGCTTTCTCCTCTTGTTGTAGAGTTTGTTTATGGCTGAGGTCCACCAGACCAGGCGCCTGCCTTTGGTGGAAAGGGTTTTGATTTTATTAGGGATTGCTTGATCCATACATTCCTGGAGGTGCTCGTAGAAGGCATTTGTAAGGGTTTCAGCAGCGTGGGTTGTGGTTTCCACTGGCTCGGGGGCCTTGAAGGATACCACTCCAGTCTTAAGAAGTGTGAAGTTTGCTTTTGAGAAGTTCTTCACTGTGGTTTTTTGCTGGGGGTGGGGGCGGGATGTGGATCGCCAGTGAGATTAATTTATGGTCTGATCTCACCAATGAGGGATATACTTCCGGTGTGGAGCATTTTGTCCCCATGTTTGTGATGATCAGGTCTAGTATATTTTCTCCTCTTGTGGGAATGGTGACTAGTTGTTCCATAGCATTTGAGTTTATGAACTCCAGGAACCTTTGGGCTAGGGTGTTGGGGCTTGAGTAATGTTCCCAGTCTATGTTTGGGTAGTTGAAGTCACCCAATATGATGGTTTTTGGAGAGACATTCATACTCTCCAGTGTCTTCAGGAAGGCTGTGTGGGTTTCCTGAGTTTGAGAAGGTGGTCTGTAGCATGTTACAAACTGTAGGGCAGTTTTACCTATGGTTAATTGCACCTGGATGGTCTCCGATGCTTTGTGCGTTGCCACTAACCTGGAGGTGTGGGTATCCTTTATGAATATGGATACTCCCCCTCCTTTTGTGGTTCGATCCGGATTTTGTGGCCGGAACGCATGATATGAGGTATAACCTGATAGTGCTGGGGTGCTCTCAGGAGCCTTGAACCAGGTTTCAGTCACAGCACAGACATCGATGTTCTCCATACTGAGGAGGGCTTCAAGGGTGTGCATCTTGAGGTTTAGACTTCTGGCATTGAGCAGTATTACCCTTAGTTTTTCTCCATTTTTGTTTTCTAGGGCGGTAGGTTTATCATTTGAGCCTTGCCTAAAAGGCACTATGGGGGTGGCAAGAGCCTTTGCCAATATCCGGAAGCCCAGGGTGACAGGTGCAAGCCGTCCCTTGTGAAGCAGCGTGGCTTGTCAAGCATGTCATCCCAGGCAGACAGACATTGGATCCCCTTAGAATGACACCAGTAATTAAGCCAATTATTAAAGCTGATCATTTTGTCTCTGTATTGTGGCATCATTCTTGGTGAGGGTAGGATACTGCTCAGGGTCAGGGTCATACCGGCCTGGGCTACATAATCTGAGAGCTCCTCTATGTCTCTTTTCATGTAGTCCAGGGAGGTACGTCTCAGGTCGTTCACACCGGCACGGACAATGACTGAGTCATACTTGTGCTGGCTGTGGAGTGACCTGAGTGCTTGTGTTATGTGGTGGATTCTAGTGCCTGACAGGCAGCTTACTGTGATCTTTTCCTTGTTCGGTCTGGTGAGTGGGACGTCAGTGTGTCTGACTATGGAGTCACCTATAACAAGTGTGTCTGGCATTGTGTTTGGCCTTAAGGGCTGTGACTGTTTAGCACACTGACTTTGAGAACTGTGTGTTGCATGTCTTATGTCTTGAGGTGGCAGTTGCTTGGGTGTCTGCTTTGGAGGCCTCTGTAGTTTTGGTAGATTTTTGAACAGTGCCTCCGAGTATGTCTTTGTGTGTTTATGTGTTTGTTTTGCAGTTGTGATAGTTCTATGTGAAACTGGGTTTGTGGTGTGCGTGGTTTCCTTCTCCTCCTGTCTGGTCTTGCCAGTCCTGAGTTGAGAGAGCTCAGACTCCAGTTTGGCTATATAGTTGCATCTCTCACATGTATTTGTGTTTTGTGGGAGAAGGAGTGGGTTTGTCTGTGTACATGAGGCAATTGTAACATTGCCTCAAGATGCCCAGATTCACCAGCTGAACAGGAGAGGACGCTAGCAACTGACCCTTCGACATGCTAGAAAAAGTGAAAAAGTTTGCTGTGTAACTGAGTCAGAAAGGACCTATAGGGAAATGGGTACTCAAGGGGATTCTAGGCTAATGTAGTACTTTGTTTAGTATATAAGTACTTTACCTATATAAAAATGCTTTAGGAGCAAGTGCTGAGCTTTTGAGATAGAGAATAGACTGTTTAGATTGCAAGTAGAGAAGTTCTAAGGGAAAAATTGAAGAGCACACTTTACGGAGCCATAAATAGTTTAACCTTGTTTAACCGGCGCTGCCCGATGGTGCTCTATGGGCAACTCCGCGCTAAATCGCACTAAAGCGGGCTTTATAGCAGGGGGTTGAAAAGAGCTAGGAATTGACCCAAAATGGCCAATAGACTACAAGTTTCTGGCTGGAACCACTGTTCCAGGGGCAAATAGGCTGCTCAGTGCTCCCCACTCCCACTGGTGAACAAAGAAGCTTCCCTTTATCCAAATAAGGATATGGAATAGCACAGGAACCAAGCCAAAGCCCAGAGATCAGCAAACTCTGAAGACTGGACTATTCTAGTTCAGTAAGGCGGGAAAACAAGATTTTTTTTTTTTTTTTTTTTGCAGAAAACAGAGGAAAAACAGACAGTAAATGCTATAAATGCTTTTAAACGGCTAGAGCACTTGAGTGTGTTAGCCTACAGGTAAAATTAAGCAACAAATAACTTTTTAAAAGTGCAAAACAGTTAATCAACACAAAAACAGTTTAAATAGAATGCAGAGCTGTATAAACAGGCGAAAATGCAGTCGCTAAGCAGTAAATAATCAAAAAGCCAGAAAAAAATACTTAAATCAGGAAAAAGTCACTCTTTTGCTCTCTGCTGCTTGTAGAACTCTACAGGACACCACGAGGAGCTGTGCTGAGTTGAATACAAGTGCTAAAGCGGGCTTTATTACAGGGGGCTGAAAAGAGCTAGGAATTGACCCAAAATGGCCAATAGACTACAAGTTTCTGGCTGGAACCACTCCTCTAGGGACAAATAGGCCGCTCAGTGATCCCCACTCCCACCGGTGAACAAAGACGCTTCCTTTTATCCAAATAAGGATTTGGAATAGCACAGGAACCAAGACAAAGCCCAGAGATCAGCAAACTATGAAGACTGGACTATTCTAGTTCAGTAAGACGGGAAAACAAGATTTTTTTTTTTTTTTTTGCAAGTTGTTTTTTGCTTTTCTTATGTATGTTTTATTAGCAATTGGAATTGCCTATCAATTTAGAGGCACCTGATATCTGGGGCAAGAAAAACTGAAGAAAATGGCATCGGCTGCATCTTATATACCCCTGTCGCACTGACATCAAGGAGGAGGCAACAGCAACTGACGCCAGACCAAGACTTTGGAACTCAGGCCGACTGGGGAACCGCATGACAGCAGGATAACCCAAGTGTAATGACTGCAGCAGTGTATACACTCAAACATCTACATTTATGGTAGGTACAAAACTGTACTTTCTCTCATCCACTGCTGAAACAATTCCTCAGAGGGGCCAAAAACTTAAGATCACCCAGGAGAGACCCTACTCCAGAATGGGACCTTAACTTTGTATTGGAAAAGCTCACTCTTCCTCCGTTTGAGCCAGCTGCAAATGCAGAGTTGAAATTCCTTTCTTGGAAAACAGCCTTCCTTCTAGCCATCACTTCAGCAAGAAGGGTGTCTGAATTACAGCCCTTATGGCAGTGGAGCCTTTCATCATCTTTCATGCAGACAGGGTGTCCCAAAGGACCAATCCCTCATTTATGTCCAAGGTGGTATCCAGTGTGGCCCTTAATCAGTCCATTCATTTGCCCAACCTTTTCTAATCCACGGAATGAGTTCTGCACTCCTTGGACGTGCACAGACAACTTAGATTTTACTTGGACAGGACTAAGCCTCTCAGGAAATCTGAACAGCTGCTGGTGGCATTTGCTGCAGGGGAAGAGGGGAAGCCATTCCAAAGCAAACCATTTCTAAGTGGATAGGTCATTGCATTCATTTCTGCTGTAACCACCATGGAAAACCTACACCACAGGGGATAAGACCACATTCAACCAGAGCTGCATCTACGTCTACAGCCTTTCTCAGAGACATCCTAGAAGCGGTTACCTGGAGTTCTGTACATACCTTCACCAAGCATTACCACTTGCCAATGTGTTTCTAAATCCAGAGCTGGTTTTGCCACTGCAGTCTTGCAGGGCCTTTTAGCTGGTCCAAATGCTATCTAAATTGCCTCCTCCCATCCTTAGCTTTGCGAATCTACCCAAATGTGATGACTGCAACAGTGAAACATGAAGAACATAATACAGTTGTGTACACTTACCATAAATGTAGATGTTCGAGTGTATTTACTGTTGCAGTCCTGGTTACCCTCCCTCTAGCACCCCGACTTCTATTCACTATACCTCTATTCTTGTTTACTGTGCTTAAAGCTTTGTGGTGTATTTGCTTTTTGTTGGAGGTGTAACCTTGTATACAATTGCTTCCCATTATGGGGGCACCTGACATCTGGGGCAAAAAAAAATGATAAAATGGTGTCAGCTGCATGCTTTATATACCCCTGACTACCTGATGTTTTGGAAGATGAGACAGCAACAGATGCAGGACCCAAGACTTTGATAATCAGGCCAACTGAGGGCTACCTGCAAGCAGATAACCCAAATGTGATGACTGCAACAGTGAATACAGTCGCACATCTACATTTATGGTAAGTGTACACAACTGTACCTTTCTGAGAGTGGTTCTAGATTTTGTAGACTGCGGGTTGCTGTAGCTGCTTTGGCCTTTTGTTTGGAAGGTCCATGGGGGAGGGACCCAGAGGTATTTCAGGTCCCTCTTTCTTTGCCAAGTCCTGTCCCAGTTCTGTGGGTACTGTGCTGGGGAGCTGCTTAACCTTAGATGGTACGCTTGTCTTGTATGTCTGTTTGCTGGGGTAACTCCTTTCTGCCTGTAATTGTTCTGGCTTCCAGGTGTTGTCCTTGTGTTCTTGGAGTTAATGGGCCCTGCTAAAAAACCTGTTCCTTGCTGATGTTCGTGTTTCACTGTTGCAGTCATTACTCTTAGGTTATCCTGCTGGCAGGTGACCCACAGTCGGCCCGAGTTCCAAAGTCTTGGTCTGGCGTCGGTTGCTCTCGCCTCTTCCCTGACGTCAGTGCGCCAGGGGTATAAAAGTTGCAACTTACGCCATTTTCCCCAGTCTTTCTTGCCGCGCGGTGCCCGAAGCAAAAGCAGTTCGCAAGTGCTGGTTGGCAGACTCCTGAGATTTTCAAAAGTGAATTTCAGAACCGTAGTCTTCAATAAAGCTAAGTACCCCATTGGGGAAACTTTTTCTTGCTCCAGACCGATGTCAGTAAAAGTTAACAATTTCTTGTGGGAAGCAAATACCTCATAAGGACTTTCACTCTTACTGTATTCATTGCCTAGGCCCTGACCACGACGTTACTAGTTGTCGGTTTTGTGCTAGATTCAATAAACGCACTATTAAACGTCGGTCTGAATTTGCTTTACATTATTTTGGCTGAAGGTTTAATTACATAATGCCGTCAGAACAGACCACCGGAATTTATAAAAAAAAAAAAAAAAACGCAAAGACAAAGGAAAGGACAGGCATCCAAGGTCCAAAACAGACGACGAAGCCTCTTCTAGGCCAGTCGCTGGTTCTCAGTGAGGCGCTTTCACAGCCCCTGACACCCGCTACCTCAGAGCCACAGGCCATAACAGACAGCCACGTGGATACACTGAGGCCTGTGGAAACTCAAGTTATTGGGCCTACGGAAACTATACCCTCAGATGTGTCCGGAGCCGCTGGGCAGGCATCGGCTTCTGAGGGTGTTTTCAGACCTTCACAGCTTACAATTAAGCCCCCTACAGCAGCAAAGTCAAAAACTCCAATAAAGACAAGGAAACAAGTACAGCATTCTCCAGAACAGTCATCCATGCCAAAGAAACAGATGCTTAAAATGGCCGAAGACCTAATTACTTTAATCAGGGGCTCCCATCCCCCTCCTGACAAAAGGCCTAGGCAAGACACTGATTATGATCCTCTGACCAGTTTTCCATTTCCTCTGATTCCTCTTCTGATCAGAGATATTCTCTCCCTCCCTATGAGACTCTGATGCAGAAGAGGCCATACCTTCAGCCTCTCCGCCTGAGGATTATTCTTTTGAGGAAACCCTGGACACCATGAGGGAGCATGTCCATTGGGAGAGCCAGGATTATTCAGAATCCAAGAAAAGGCTCAGAGACTTCCTTTTATTGCCTCAGCACAGGCCTCTAGCTATCCCCCCTGTACTCGATATTGTTGATGATGGTTTTTCTGAATCCAGTCTGTGTCCTGATTCTTTACTCCCTGCACCAGTCAAGCCAGACAGGTACTACAGAGTCCCTGACTCTCATAAATTTCTTTACAAAAACCCCGCTGCAGACCCAGAAACAATTTCTCAGGGTCCTAAGGGGGTTAAGGCTTCTACCGCTAAAAATCATGTCCCCTCAGATAGTGATTCCAGAGCTCTGGCCAGATGGGGGAAAAAAGTTTACACTTCTGCTACTTTAGCTGTAAGAACTTTAAACTGTCAGTTTCACATGCTTAAATACCAACAGTACCTCATGTCATTGTTAAAACAGAAAATGGTTTCAAATACAGAAAGTCCTGACAGTAAGGAAATGCAGGATTTATTGCATGCAGTTGAACAAGTGGGAAAGCATACTCTGCAATGTGGTTTTGATTCATTAGAGGCTTCTTGTAGAGCCGCAGTTGCAGGCTCTGTTATTCGAAGGCATGCTTGGTTGAAAGAACAAAGTTTACCTGACCATGTTAAAGTAAAATTATTGGATGCTCCATTACAGCATGATACTTTGTTTGGTGTTAAGGCAGAAGAGGTGTTAAAGAAAATGGAGGATAAAGCAAAGTCAGTGCAGACAGTGAAAGATTTCTTACAGGTTCAACCACCTAGATTTAGCAGAAAATGGCCTTCAAAAAATTGGTCCTTTCCAGTGTCAGACAGGCCACAAAGAGGCCGATACAGACGCCCAGGCAGATCTCAGCCCCAAGGCTCCTACACACCTAAACAATGGGGTGCTTCAGCCCCCAAAGCAGGGGAAAACAAATCACAACCTTATAGGAAACAGTCCCAATGACTTCCCTCTGCAAATGCCAAGCACGTACCTTTTGACAGCACCCCTAGGGGGAAAGCTAGCACTTTTCTCAAAAAATTGGCACGTGATCACCCAGGACCTATGGGTGCTGAATATTGTTTCTCAGGGTTACATGTTCCACTTCCACACGCTTCCAAAACCAGAAGGTATGCCAGACCTGCCACAAAACCAATGGGCAGAGGCACAAAAACAGATTGCTGCTCTTATGGACATGGGAGCTATTCAAAAAGTTCCACAGCAAGAACAGGGACAAGGATTTTACTCAAGACTTTTCTTAGTACCCAAAAAGGACAAAGCCTGGAGACCAATACTGGACCTGTCAATCCTAAATACTTTCCTGGATGTTCCAAAATTCAAAATGTTAACACTACAGCAACTTCTGCCCATGCTGGGCAAGAAGGCTTGGCTAGTTACTTTGGACCTCAAGGAGGCATACCTGCATGTCCCAATCAGACAATCTTGCAGAAGATACCTCAGATTCATAGCAGGCTCAATGCATTACCAATTCTCTGCACTGCCCTTTGGCTTATCTACTGCACCCAGGGTCTTCACAAAATGCCTGCCACCAGTAATTGCATTTTGCAGACAAAAAGGAATTCAAATATATCTCTACTTGGACGACTGCCTTATTCAAGCAGAGAGCAAGAACATTCTTCTAAAGCATCTGGTGTTTGTAAAAAGATCGCTAATTTGCCTAGGGTACACAATAAACGAAAAGAAATCAAAACTAGTGCCCTCTCAAAAGATAATATTCCTGGGTGCAAGCTTAAATACAACTGCCCAGATGGCTTATCTCATGCCAGACAAACAAAGGCAACTGACTCATTACTTTCAAATGATGGCAACAAAAACCCAGCTCCCTGCAAGAAAAATTCTGCAGGCCCTGGGCTTCATGGCATCCTGCATTCTACTAATTCCATATGCAAAACTGCATGAGGAAACTACAATGGCATCTAAAAAGAGTTTGGACTCAGCATTGTCACAGCCTGGATTCAGTCATAACTTTAGTTCCCTGCCTACAACAGGAGTTTCGATGGTGGTTCTAGGCCTGTCACCACAACAAGGGACAGCCTTTCACCTTACCCACAGCCAGGCAGACAATAACAACTGATGCATCGGATTATGCCTGGGGGGCACATATGGCAGGAAAATGTATTCAGGGCACATGGCCCAAGGAACAAATGCATCTTCACATCAATCAAAAAGAGATGCTAGCTGTACAGAATGCCCTGACAGCTTTCAAGGACCTAATACATCCAGGGCAACTACTAATAAAGAAGGACAATACCACAGTTATGTGGTACATAAACAAGCAAGGGGGCACACATTCCTACCCCCTATGCAGACAAGCCATGACTTTGTGGAACACAGCACTGACCCATCAAGTACATCTGCAGGCACAATTCCTGCCAGGAACAAAAAATACACTAGCAGAAGAATTGAGCAGAAATCTCATGGATCCTCATGAATGGAAGCTAAATCCACAAGTGTTTAATATGATAATGAGGAAATGGGGACGCCCAGACATAGATCTTTTTTTTTTTTTTACCTCCCCTCACAATTACCAAATACAGAAATTTTTGCACAAGAAATTATCACTCTCAAGCATGGAAAGTGGATGCCCTTTCATTCAGCTGGAAAGGCCTGACAGTCTATGCCTTCCCTCCGATGCCTCTTCTCACCAGGGTGCTTCTAAAAGTCGGACAAGAAAGGCCAAAAATGATCCTGATTGCACCAGACTGGCCACACCAACATTGGTACCCAATCCTAAAGAATTCGTCTTAAGGCCCAGCTTGGCTTCTACCTCAAACTCATCTTCTGTCACAACACAACAATCAGATTCTGCACAGTCAACTCAGAACCTTAAACCTGGCAGCATGGCAGATAATGTAGCCACTCAGACTGCACCTCTGTCTAAAGCTGTTATGGATGTCATTTTAGAGGCCAGGAGGCCCAGCACTAGGAAATCTTATGCAGAGCAATGGAAGAGATTCTGTGCTTGGAACCAGGCACAAGGGCTCGAACCACTTGTCCCTAATATACCTCAGATTTTACAATACCTAACTGAGATGCTGGACAAAGGCTTACCTTTCTCATCTATTAAAATCCATGCCTCTGCCATTTCAGCTCATTACAATACGGAACCTACAATTTTTTCACATCCTCTAGTACGACAGTACCTCAGAGGGGCAAAAAATATAAGACCCCCAAGGAGAGCACCAGTACCTACTTGGGATCTCAATTTTGTTTTAGAAAAACTCAGATGGCCTCCTTTTGAACCAGCCAGCACAGTTGATCTAAAATTCTTGTCATGGAAAACTGCTCTGCTCCTAGCAATAACTTCAGCAAGAAGAGTCTGAGTTACAGGCATTAATGGCTGTGGAACCTTTCCTCATTTTTCATCAGGACAGGGTTTCTCTTAGGACATACCCAACATTCATACCAAAAGTGGTCTCCAATGTGGCCTTAAACCAGACCATTCATTTACCTACGTTTTACCCAAATCCCCAAAATAAAGAGGAGAGACTTCTGCATGCTTTGGACATACACGGGCAGCTACATTTCTACTTGGACAAAACAAAAGCTTTCAGAAAAACTGAGCAACTGTTTGTAGCATATGCTACAGGATCACAAGGAAAGCCTATTACAAAGCAGACAGTCTCAAAATGGATAGGACACTGCATCCGCTTCTGTTATGCACAACATGGCAAATCAGTGCCTATGGGCATTAGGCCTCATTCTACCAGAGCAGCAGCCACTTCAGCAGCTTTCCTCAGAGGAGTACCAACCAAAGACATTTTAGAAGCTGCAACCTGGAGCTCAGTGCACACTTTCACTAAGCACTACCACTTACCTCTCTACTCTAAATCCAGAGCAGGCTTTGCCACTGCAGTTCTGCAGGGCTTGTTAGCCTCTCCAAATCCAATTTAGACCCAGCCACCCAACCTCAGCTTTGGAATTCTACCCAAGTGTAATGACTGCAACAGTGAAACATGAACATAGTACAGTTGTGTACCTACCATAAATGTAGATGTTCGAGTGTATTCAATGTTGGAGTCCAGGTTACCCACCTACCATCCCCCTTTTTTCATTGCTGGGACTTTTCTGTACTTCTCATCTCTATACTACCGATGTGGTGTATTTGCTTGTAGATGAAGGAAATGTTTATAGTAATATATGCATGTTTTTTGGCATAATTTCATCTTTCCAGCCTTCCTATCTGGGGGCACCTGACATCTGGGGCAAGAAAAACTGAAGAAAGTGGCGTCAGTTGCAACTTTTATACCCCTGGCGCACTGATGTCAGGGAAGAGGCAACAGCAACTGACGCCGTACCAAGACGCCTGAAAACAGGATAACCCAAGTGTAATGACTGCAACAGTGAATACAGCTGAACATCTACATTTATGGTAGGTACACAACTGTACTTTATTATCCCTACTTGGAGCTGGGGGAGTCTGAATTGCTTCATAGTTCCTGTCCACATTGGTTTCTTGGTCCTGGTCTGCCCTGTCCCATTTCTGATGCTCTATTGGTCCTTGCTTGAGATGATTAATGGCTATAGGTGAAGTCCTCACCATGTTCTAGGCTAGAATGTCCCTGTTCAGTTTTAGATGTTTCTTGGATCTTAGTTCTTGGTCCAGATGCTGGATCCTTTCAACCATTGGTTTAATCTTGCTCTTGAAATCTGCAGTAGTCAGTAGTTTGTTGTCATCGCTAGTCCTGAGCAGTTGTCTCTTGTTGTGATCAAGCAGGATTTCCACCAGTTTGAGACCTGCTGTAGGGCATTGTCCCAGTCTGCTAGGATCATGTCATCCTCATTTTTTGACAAAGCCTTTTTTGTATTTTGAGATCTTTAGGTACAATGTTCCATTTTAAGCATGTGGCAGGGAATATTCCCTCCCATTGCAGGTGTTTTAATGCAGTGATTTGGTTCTCCAGCTCCTCCAGGGTGCCATCATCATTCTGCTCTGGATTCTGGTTAATTTCAAATTAGAGTGTAGTTTGCTTGAGGATTCCTCTCAGTAGGTCCATAAACTTGCTGGTGCTGAAGGGTGGATGTGAGCTTTCTCAGAAATTTTCCTGTGGGTACCTTGTGCAGAAAGTGAGGCTACTTGAGGTTCTTAATTCTTTACTCAATCAGAAAATAAGCATGGAGGATTCTTAAGTTGAGAGACTGTACCCCAAGGCTTCTCAGAGCTTGAATCTCAAAGGCAATGCTAACTTAAAAAATAACCATACAAAGGTGAATTCCAGTGGACTAACTCAATCTAGCCAGACAAGCTTCAAAGTCATTTTAAGAGAATAAACCCAGTCCTCTATCTATGATCTCATATTTTTCTATTTCAAAAGTTAAATAAAACCAATAAAGTCTTAAAAAGCTTTATTTTTGAAGAATGTCCAACACTGGTAGGGGAGCGCTGTAGCAAAAATCTCTCTTACTTTTATTTCAGTTGTCTTGTAACAACTACTCCACAGTTGGGGTATTTATACTTTGTACAGAATAGCACATTAGGAATATGTAAATACAGATATAAAAACTCTTATTTTCATTTGTTGACAGAGTTACATTCATTTATGCAGATATGGATACAAACTCTTTTCCTATTGGTTAAAGGTGTTACATTCATTTTTGTATAGCGCTGGACCTATGGGAGGAGACTGGCTGTGTTGCAACCAGCTCTTTCACAAGTAAGCTTCATCAGACCTACCTATTAATCTAATGTGCAAGTAAATTGACACTCAGTTGAAAAGTAATTAAATCAAGGTTTCTAAATTACAAACAAACTTATATTAACATTAACCCAGGAAATGTTATCCAGGGTTGAGTAATAGGACCAGTCTATTTGGTGCTAGAATCTTAAACATCTTAAAAAAATTATTAAAAAGGTGTCATGCTTTCTCATGCCCTTTAATGCTGGTAGATGACCAGAGGATGTTTGGAGGCTACCTGAATAACCATATCTCAAATCGGGTAATGCTAGAACTACTGCGGAGCATGTCAATAGTCTACAGAAACTTAAGTAAATGGGGGTAAAAACCCAGGGGAGGATATAAAATTAATAAAGATAAAACAAAGGCTATAGCTACAAGATAAAAAAAAATAATTATTTTATAGTCACTTAGGATATGTGGGAAGAGACTAAATAAAAAACAAAATATGAGAAACGGGGAGCTCTTGCCTATGAATATGTAAAGCAACAGACAAGCAGCAAAAGTTTGTAGTCCCTTTAATACACAGGTCAGGCATATTTTTATCAACCAGAGAAGTTATGGATCATAATTAATAAAGAGTTGAATTTTGTTTTTGAAGGGAAGACGGTAAATTGAGAAGTTGTTCCTCCCAATAGAACAATGAAATTTAAGATTACTTAACTTGAAAGGATAATTTGGAGCTACACAGGGCTGTTATACATGACACAAGCAGAAAGCTGTAATTACAAATGGATAGGGATGATGATGTTGCAGATGGGGGTGAGTATTTGTAAACTTGTTAATATGGTTTGATTGCTTTTATATAAATGTAAGTTTGTCACAAGTGATAATTTAATAAAGGTGTTAAAAATATGCATACAAACACACATGCATCACTAATCTCCTATCGACCTGGAGTTCATTTTAAGCCTAGCTGTTTCATCCCAATATAATACCATAGAAATGCTAGTCAATACCCAAGATTGCATTTAGTGATGACTGCCCACATCCAAGAAAGTTGTAGGCTCTATCCCCCAGTAAGAATCTACAGTGCCCCCATCCACTCGTCTAGGTACCTCTTGCATAGTGTCAAAGAGGTGCTCTGTTTCACATGAATTTGGTAGCCTGTTCCAAAGACACGATAGTTGCTGGGAGATAAATCTGTCCCTCCAGCATGTCCTACTTAAATCGCAGGTCATATTTAGGTCCCGGAAATGGATAGCCCTAGTCCCATTTGATTTACAGATATACAGCAAGCTCATTAGGTTTGGGTCCTGGATTGCTCTGTAGGCCAGGTATATGTCCTCCTCTAAGAAATCTATACAATATGGAGTATAGTGACAGGGACTTTAGTTGGTCTGTGTAAGGCAGAAAATAGAGCACCTTGATCTTTTGTTAGAAACCTCTGAGGTCTCTCTAATTGCTGCAGGTGCGTAGTACAGAAGATGCCGAATGGGGCGTTACACTCAATTATGGGCCAGATAAGTGCAGAGTAGATGGGATTATAACCTCTTTTGCTCTTGAGGCGATGCCTTTACTAATCAAGTGTGCTATGTAGAAAGTTTTCCTTAGTACAGTAGACACGGGTCTATTTCATACATTCGAATGCTTAAATGTTCGAATCACTAAAGATCGAACTTTAGTGATCGAACATTTAAATGTTCGAACATATTAAAAATTAATATTTAAAAGAAAAAAGTAAAACTGAATGGTTTAAGCAGGAGGGCAAGGACCCCCTGCACCCCCCACACCGCCCACTACTTAAATATACTAACTCCAAGATCGCACTTCAGTGTGCTACAGTGCAGAAATGGAAAATTTCCCATTTCCTACACTGTAGCGCAATCTTGGAGTTGGTATATTTAAGTAGTGGGGGGTGCAGGGGGGCTTGCCCCCTGCTTACACCCTTTAGTTTTACATTTTTTTTTTTATTTTTTTAATATATTCGAACATTTAAATGTTCGATCACTAAAGTTTGATCTTTAGTGATTCGAACATTTAAGCATTCGAATATATAAAATAGACCCGTAGACACATGGTGGTTGAAGTTAAGGTCGTAGTCAACTTGTGATCCCAGGTCCCTTACCACTTCATGGGTACTTAGGGTGTTGTTGATTTGATAGTGTGAGGGGGACACCATTTGTGCTGAAGGGAATGATGATGCATTTCTTTGCATTCAGTTCGAGACCGTGACTAGTACATCAGTCATTGGTCTGCGTAAAATCTTCCTGCAATATACAGACATCATTTGGGGATTCATTGATTGCACCTAGTTTATAGTCACCTGCAAATTTGGCCACAACCCCTTAGTTTTGACCTGAACTTCTGAGAAGTTTATACGAAACAGTAGGGGGGGCAGCACTCACCCCTGTGGCACTCCACTGGTAACAGGTCTGCTGGCTGATGTGGAGTCACCCAGTTTGATGTGTGCCCAGTTTGTGAGCCAGTTGGGAACCTATCTTACAATGAAGGTGTTTACAGTCAGTTTGCCAAGTTTATCAGTAATGTATGACTATGGGAATGTATCAAAAGCCTTTGCCAGGTTGAGGCATGCTATGTGCACAGATTTGTCTTCATCAGTGGCCTTGGTCACATTTTCAAAGAAATCCACCAGATGTAACAGGCACGATATGCCCTTCATGAAGTTGAACTGGGTAGGATCCAGGGTTTGGAGGGTCACCTATTTCGTCTGCTTATGAGGTCCGTAATGATGCATTTCATGGCCTTACAGATGAGGCCGGTCAGTCTTATGGGTCTGTAATTCCCCAGGGCTGTTGCTAGGCCACCTTTACGGAGAAGAATAACTTGCTATACTCCATTCTGCAGGAGGAAAGCCTGTGGTTAGGCTATGATTAAAAAGGGTACTTAGTGGTGATGCTAGTTCTTTAGCCTGTTTAGAAGACAGCCTGGGATGGTGTCTGGTCCCATAGTGGCTGTGTTTTTTTGCCTTGAACAATGCTTTGAGGATCTGCTTTTCAGATATGTAGGGTGGGGGAGATGATATATAAACACAGCCAAAGTTTCATGGAATCTTAAGTCCTAAAGTTATACAACTAGGCTAGTTGAGAAATGGGGGTTACGGACTTGGATATTTCCATTTCAACAAACATTTAATCTGAATTACCTAAATTATATACTATTCTAATCCTAACCCCTTTCACTATATACAAGTTAAACAGCAACATTATTGCCCTGTGGTTGAGATGTAATCTAAATTATACTCCCAGATTTTCCTTTACTTTGGTCTCGAGAGCACATTTATTTCTGTGCTTCCTCCAAGGATGTTGTGAGTAAACGTTTCTTTAGCTCCATTTCTTTAACCTGCCCTATCATCGTATTTCTCTCTCCTCCATTAATGGAGCCTCTTCATTTTCCATTTCCAGGCTATTTCCTTCTCTGCTACTATCATCAGTAACGATACTATTTCCATAATGTGTCTAGGACACTCATCATTCCATCAATTCAACATTTCCTTGGTCAAGGGTATCTCCCTGCCCTGTTGTTTTGTGTTACAGTAGAGAGTCGATTTTTCAAACTAATTCAGACCTGGAGTAGTTTGGATAATCAAACATATAACTGAACCGGATAAAAAAAAAAAGTCTAAAATCTTTTTTTTTTCTGCATGCAGGAATACACTTTTCAACCATTCAGTGTTTCCAATGGACAATAAAGAATATTTTTCACATACTAGCTGGCTACAAGCTCAAGTGTGTATGTATAAGGTTTACATATTCACACTTTATGATTTTTCCTATTCAAAAACTTTGGAAAGCTAGTTCTGATTGATGTTGCAGCGAATCAATGTTTGGATAATAGACTACTGTATATAATTCTGCAGCACCCTTTTAAACTATAACAACTCCTCATATCTTCAAAAATATATTCTCCTATGTCCCTATTACCTTTGCATTGCATGTTCAACATATCTGGTTTGATGTCAAAAATGGAAGGAGTAATCTTCCATTAATGATTTGGAATTTTGGAATTTGTTTTTCCTTCCCTTCCTGCTTTTTGTCTTTTAGTTGGTCAGTGGTCAGTCTTTTTTTGCTTTTTTGTTCTAAGCAGTAGTAGCTAGCTGTCTATGTGTATCCAGTATTCAGCATTCTCTTCCCCTTCTGTTGTTTGTTGGGTGAAGGAAGTAGGTAGGTGGATTGCCTGCCTGGTTGAAGCCTGGACACTTACCACACTTGATTGAAATGTAGGATTAGTCGGCCACTGGACTATGGTGGTGGAAGATTAGGAAGGAAGTTGCTGCCATTTGCCAAAGAAGTTCTAAAACCCTCCTCCTGCCAAGAAAAGTAATTGCCAGTAGGAGCAGTGTGAAGTGCTGCAGGTGTTAGGTCTGCTGGTGCTGCTGGTGGTTCAAAGGCTAGTTGGTCTCTTTCTAGCACAAAGTTTAAATCCCAAGTGGTGGTGGTGTTTATTTTGTTGGTTGTGGAGGTTTTGGAGGTTTTACATTCTTGATCTGAAAAAGGAGGAAAGCAAAAAAAAAAAAAAAAGAAAATAGCTGATGCATGTATCTTAATAGCTGGAGCATGACAGGATGGAGGGTAGGAGACAGGCCAGATAGAAAGAAGAAGGCCAGATACTCAGAGATATTATGCATATCTATTCACATTTCTTTTCCTCTTTTCCTCCAAACAATTTCAATTTTTTTCCATTTCCAGCATAGTTCCCTTGTTGAAGGTGTTGAAGGTCTGCGTTATAATGTTCTTTATTCTTTAACTTTGGGAAAGGCTATGCTGCTGCCCATGCATGTTCCATGCAGTTTGCAGCGTTTGTTTTAGTTTTGATGTATGATGTAGTTGTTCTGAGTTTAACATCAAAGGCATCAGGGGGTATTGGCCATCGGTTGTCGAGACTTCTTCTTCAGTAGTGGTAGTTGTGTTGTTGCCAGTTTTTGGAGCTATCAGGATTATCCTTGGACGTTTCTTCCTTTTTTTTAGTAGTACCTGTGTATCAAAGGAAGAGGTGGGAATGCATATGCTGTCTTTTACTCTTCTGTGTTGTAGGGAGGCAGTGCCAAGAAAATATTCTAAATTTCCTAAACTTAGTAGCTTACCTTGGGGCTAAACAATTGTCCTCACACTCCTGTAGTGTATATTCTGTCTCACAGGTAGCATTCCCGTACTCTTTTAGTGCCTAATGCAGGTTTTGCTTAAGTCTCCACAGTTGCCTTATATGTCATACTAACAGGTGCTCCTTTCCCTGTGCCCCAGTCTTACTTTCAAAATATAACTCACTATTAATGGCATATCCTTCTCCTGTTCACATTTTCATGTCTCTTACCCATTCAAGACTATCCTATATATGTTAATTTCTCTAATTCAGTATAAAGGCTTCTTTAGTTAATCTCCAAGTCCATTATATAACAACCTGTCCATATTTTTGTCCCAGAAGTTATGGTTTTATATTTTTCTTCTGCTAACCTTGTCATCTGAAGACTTTTGATTTTCTTTTATCTTCTTTAAAGCCTACTGATAGCATTCTAGTCAAATAGATTTTTAAAAGTTGTTCCAAGACATTTTTAATGTATTCATATAGGTAGAATTCATTAGGGTCTTGAGTTATAGCTTTCCACCTCCCTGTAACCAACTCCTCCTCTTCCTCCAACCGTAGCCCTTTCCAATTGGGCAAATATGAGCTCTCCTGCATTGATACAAAAATCTCAACTGAATGGCTTTAAAGTATCTTCCAAATCAGGTTATCCCTAATCCCACTGCTTTATTAGTTTTACCATCCCTAATGAATTACAAGTAGGTTGATGAAGCTTGTCTTGCATATAAAATAAGTGGGGACCAAAAACATTTTTGGTTATTATATTTTGTTATCCAATTCAATCTCCTTCAACTCCCATTTTCAACTTTGGAAATTATCTGGTGGATTATCTCATGCCAAGATTCCCTTGCCACTTTATCCAAAGTCCTAAATACTTCATATGATCATTTTCTCAGAGGTAAGGAAACTGTTAAACCAATTTTATTGTGGGAGCATGTTTCACTAGTATAGCTTTTTGTCTTATGGTTATTTTATATCCAACTAATCTATGGTACTCATTAAGTGTATCAAAAGTTTCCGTAGGCCATACACAGTAAAATGTCTGCAAAAAGTGATATTTTTTCACTCCTCCTACCACATGTATATCCCAATATATGAGTCTGTGATTATTTTTTTTGCCAACAGCTCCTGGTAGAGGGAAAATAGCAGTGGGAAACATGGTGCAGCCCTCTCTCTTTTCTCTAGATTGAAAAAAACATCCAGCAACACACCTCCACTTTTTATTGTAGTCTTAGCTGCTTTGTAGATCATTGATAAAAGTGAAACCCAATCTCTGTGAAGTCCAAAGGCCTCCAATGTTAGTTCAAGGAATTTCCAGCTTACTCTAAGGCCTGTTTTGCATCAAGCCCTACAAATAAAAGGGTCATGTTGTGTTCTGCATTCTTGTAATTCCAAAGTTTTATTAATGTTATCAAAAGTTTGTCTCCCCACCACAAAACTGCATTGATTAGGATTTTCACTAACCTATTTGTAATGCTGTCATGAAGACTTTATAGTTGTGGTTTAGTACTGAAATGGACCTGTAGGATTATGGGTTTAGCTGGTCTTTTCCTTCTTCAGGCAAAACTATCACCTCATGCCAGGAGTGCAGTATTTCTACCTCTTTGTTCCCCATTAAAAAGTGTGGCTCAAACTTTTACTACTATTTGTTTGTACTTTCCATACTTCCACAGGAATCCCAGCATTTTCCTGGGGTTTTACATATATTTTGTTGTGTTGTTGCTGTTAGTATCTCCTCTTTGTTTACAGTCTTCATAAGACATTTGCCATTTAACCTAGTTAAATATTTCTTTTGGCCTCCTAAAGAGCCAGATGTCCTTCAAGGATGCACCTGCAGTCCTTACATATGGGTTGTCCTGCCTCAGGCAGCCCTTCGGTCGGCCGGATTCCAAAATCTGGGTCTGGCGTCGGCTGATGTCGCCCCTTCCCCGACGTCAGAGTGCCTGGGGTATAAAAGTGTCAGCCGACGCCATCTTCCTCAGTCTTTCTTGCCACGTGGTGCCCGAAGCAGAAGCAGTTCGCAAGTGCCGGTCAGCCAGCTCCTGTAACTTCAGCTACCGAAGACTTCAAAAAGCTAAGTACCCCGTTGGGAACTCTTTCTTGCCTCAGCCGATGTCAGATCAAACGCTTAAAGTTAATTGCTTGACTTGTGGGAAACAAATACCTCATAAGGATTTCCATTCCTACTGCCTCCCCTGCCTAGGCCCAGACCACGACGTCTCCGCCTGTACTGCCTGTGCCTCCTTTAATCGACGCACTCTTAGGCGTCGGTCGGAGTTTGCAGAGGAATTTTTTGGGGCTAGTTTCTCTTATAAAATGCCGGAGACTCCGACTTCTCATTTATCCAAGAAACGGAAGGACAAGGACCGACACACGCGGACCGTGGTTTCGGCTGAAACCACTCCTAGGCCTGCCGCGAGTGTCTTGGTCTTGGCTGAAACCGAGTCCTTGGTACTTCCGTCCATAAGAAACCGTTCAACCGACAGCCTCGGTCCCGGAGGCCTTTTCCGAGTCGGTTTTAGAATTACCCTCAGAAACCGGTGTTCAGGAACCTACCGACACCATTCCCCTAGACAAAACTACTCCAGCATGTGGGGCAGCCAGGCCCCCTACATCCATGTCCATAAAAGCTTTCACTAGGGCTAAAGCTGCTAAGCAACAAAAAACTCTGCCTCCCAAGTCTATTTCTCAGGGATCCACTACAGGTTCTCAGATACTAAGTTTGGCTGAGGACCTTATTTCCTTAATTAGGGGCTCTCAGCCTCATCCGGACAGGGGCTCTCAACCCCCACTAGACAAAAGGCCCAGGGTTGAGTCTGCTGACCCTCAGTCCTCTGATGAGGCCTCTGATGGCTCTGCTCTATCAGACTACCAGGAGGAGGCCTTCACGGCCTACGAGGATTCTGATACAGAGGAATCTATTCCCTCTGCCTCCCCTCCTGAAGAGCTGTCCTTTGGGGAGACCCTTCACTCCATGAGAGAGCATTTCCAATGGCAGGGCCAGGAATTCTCTGATTCCAGGAAGAGATTAAGGACTTTTCTTCATTTACCTCAGCATAGACCTTTGGCTATTCCTCCTGTTTTAAGTGTCATTGATGATGTGTATTCTGAGTCTAGCACTACCCCTGACACCCTTCCTCCGGCTCCTGTTAAACCCGATAGGTACTACAGGGTCCCGGACTCTCATCATTTCCTTTTCAAGGCCCACTCTGCTGACCCAGAAACTATTTCCCAGGGTCCTAAAGGGGTTGCAGCTGCCACTACTAAAAATCCACTCCCCTCTGAAAGGGAGTCCAGGGCTTTAGAGAGATGGGGTAAAAAAGTGTACACTTCTTCCACTCTGTCTATGAGGGCTTTAAATTGTCAATTTCATATGATACAGTACCAAGAGTATTTGTTAGATGAATTGCAGAAAAAACTGTCTTCGCCTGAACCCCTAGATCGTAAGTCACTTCAGGATCTGGTACATAATTCACAACAGGTTAGCAACCATTTCTTGCAGTGTGGTTATGATGCATTGGAAGCTTCATGTAGGTCAGCAATGACAGGTGCAGTCATACGTAGACATGCCTGGCTGAAGGAACAATCTCTGCCAGATCATGTTAAGGCTAAGCTTCTGGATGCTCCACTGGAAAAGCAAAAGTTATTTGGCTCCACTGCTCAAGAGGTCTTAAAGAAATTTGAGGAAAAGGCAAAATCTGTACAAACAGTCAAAGATTTCCTCCAGGTACAACCACCAAGATTCAGCAGAAATTGGCCTTCTAAGAATTGGTCCTTTCCAGAAGAGAGATTTCAAAGAGGCAGGAACAGGCGTGCCAGAGGTAGAGGGCAAGCTACAGGCTCCTACAGAGGACGTCAATGGCAGCCTCCTAACCAGAGAGGTAGTGCAGGTCCAACAACTGCTACACAAGGACAGACTCAATGACTTCACCTTGACCCCGCCGACCAGGGCTCAATTAGAAGCAACTTTGGGTGGAAAGTTGTCTTTATTCTCAAAAAATTGGCACAGTATTACAAGGGACAAATGGACACTGCAAATAGACAAAGGATACAGGTTCCATTTCCATACATTACCAGAAAGAAAGGGAATGCCAAACCTGCCACCAAATCAGAGGGCAGAGGCTTTAAAACAAATTGCCAACCTATTGCAAATGAAAGCTATAGAAAAGGTTCCTCTCGCAGAACAAGGCCAAGGATTTTATTCCAGACTATTCCTTGTCCCAAGAAAAGAAAAACAATGGAGGCCTATTCTCGATTTGTCCACACTGAATACTTATCTCATTGTGCCAAAATTCAAAATGCTGACCCTACAGCAACTCCTTCCCATGCTGGGCAAGGGGTCTTGGCTGGTAACTCTAGACCTCAAGGAGGCATACCTGCATGTCCCTATCGGACAAAGTTGCAGAAGACACCTCAGATTTCTTGCAGGTTCAGAGCATTATCAATTCTCAGCATTGCCCTGGCTTATCTACTGCGCCCAGAGTATTCACGAAATGCCTGGCATCAGTAATTGCACACTGCAGACTTCAGGGGATTCAAATATACTCGTATCTGGACGACTGCCTTATACAAGCGGACAGCCAACAAACTTTGGAAAAACATTTGAATTATGCCATCCGCCTACTACAGGCCTTGGGATACACAGTCAACATTCACAAGTCAAGAATTGTGCCATCCCAAAGAATAACTTTTCTGGGTGCGGAACTAGATACAACCACCCAAATGGCTTTTCTCTCAGAAGAAAAACAAAGACAACTACCGGATTACTTCAAAAATCTAACAAAACAAACTCAGATGACTGCAAGGAAAATCCTGCAGGCCCTGGGTTACAAGGCATCGTGCATTCTTCTGATTCCACAAGCAAGGCTGCATATGAGAAAGCTACAATGGTACCTAAGGAGTTTATGGTCAGCACAATCACAGCCTAGAAGCTTTGATACCACTCATTCCATGCCTTCAAAAGGAATTCCTGTGGTGGGCCCAAGCAAGCCAGTCAAACAGGGGCCTGCCTTTCAGCAGACCAGTAACCAGCCAAACCATTACCTCGGACGCTTCAGACCATGGATGGGGAGCACATATGGAGGACAGATGCATCCAAGGTCTATGGTCTCAGAAAGAATTGCACATGCACATAAACCAAAAGGAAATGCTGGCAGTGATTCATGCAATCGAGGCCTTCAAGCTCTTTCTACATCAAGGCCACCTGCTAATAAGGACAGACAATACCACAGTTATGTGGTACATAAACAAGCAAGGAGGTACCCATTCCTACCCTCTTTGCAGACTAGCAATGAATCTTTGGGAACTTTCCCTAAAACTCAATATAGAGCTGCAATCCCAGTTTGTGCCAGGAAAAGACAATATACTGGTGGACAGCCTAAGCAGAAATACCATGGACCCACATGAATGGATGCTGCACCCAGCCATCTTCCTTCAGATAACACAATCATGGGGGAGGCCGGACATAGATCTTTTTGCCTCCCACCACAATCATCAGCTGAAGAAATTCTGCACAAGGACATACCACCCACAAGCATGGAAAGTGGACGCCCTCTCTTTCAGTTGGAATACTCTAACCGTGTATGCATTTCCACCACTCCCACTAATGACCAAGGTCTTACTGAAAATCAAGACAGAGCAGCCAAAAGTGATTCTAATAGCCCCGGACTGGCCAAGGCAGCACTGGTACCCACTGTTACGGACCCTGTCACATACGAAACCATGGCCTCTACCACTATGGACACTCCTTCTGACACAGCACAATTACAAAACTCTGCACTCCAGCCTGAAAACCCTGCAGCTGACAGCCTGGAGAATACCTTGACTCCTCACCAGGAAAAGCTATCCAAGAGAGTGAAGGATATAATCATGGAAGCTCGCAGACCTTCCACGCGAAAGACATATTCAGCAAAATGGAAAAGATTCCACACTTGGAGCACCACAAAGGGCCTAGATGCCACAGTGATGAGCATGGCACATATCCTGGAATACTTGGCAGACATGCTCCATAATGGCCTTTCTTACTCTTCCATAAAAATTCATGCTTCAGCAATTTCAGCAGAATACAATACTGATCCACCTGTCTTCTCTCATCCTCTCCTAAGGCAGTTTCTAAGAGGAATTAAAAACATCAATTCTCCAAGAAAACCACCAGTGCCTATATGGGACCTTAACTTCATGTTGGAAAAGTTGACTTTACCTCCCTTTGAACCAGCAGCATCTTCAGAGTTACAGTTCCTGTCTTGGAAGACTGCCTTCCTTCTGGCCATAACCTCAGCAAGAAGAGTATCTGAATTGCAGGCACTCATGGCAGTACAACCATTTCTTATTTTTCACCAGGACAGAGTCTCCTTGAGAACCAATCCTTCATTCATGCCAAAGGTGGTATCCAGGGTCTCATTGAACCAAGCTATTCACCTGCCTACCTTCTTTCCAAACCCACAAAACAAGGGAGAGAAACTTCTGCATACCCTGGACATTCACAGACAGTTACGCTACTACTTGGACAGAACTAAGACTTTCAGAAAAACTGACCAGCTGTTGGTAGCATATGCTGCAGGCATTCAAGGAAAAGCAATTTCCAAACAGACAATTTCAAAATGGATAGGAAATTGCATTCGATTCTGCTATTCTTATCATGGGAAAGCTGTGCCAGCTAACATCAGACCTCATTCCACCAGAGCTACAGCCACCTCCACAGCCTTCTTAAGAGGGGTGGCTACCAAGGACATTTTAGAAGCTGCTACATGGAGCTCCATGCATACATTTTCCAAGCATTACAATTTACCCTTATATTCCAGATCCAGAGCAGGCTTTGCTACGGCAGTCCTGCAGGGCATTTTAGCTACACCATCATTTTCTTAGAACCTACCACCCCCAGTTGGCTATGGTATTCTACCCATATGTAAGGACTGCAGATGCATCCTTGAAGGACATAGTACAGTTTTGTACCTACCATAAATGTAGATGTCAGATAGGTATGCATCTGCAGTCAGGTTTACCCTCCCTCCTTCCCCTCTGTGGTATTTCTTGGGTACTTATCCCTCTTATAGCTAGCTGGGGTTATCTATTATGGTGTATTTGTTTTATATTACTGTGCATGTTTGCAATATTTTGTATTTCTATCAAATTTACCCTTCCTTAGAGGGCACCTGGCATCTGGGGCAAGAAAAACTGAGGAAGATGGCGTCGGCTGACACTTTTATACCCCAGGCGCTCTGACGTCGGGGAAGGGGTGACATCAGCCGACCCAGACTTTGGAATCCGCCGATCAAGGGCTGCCTGAGGCAGGACAACCCATATGTAAGGACTGCAGATGCATACCTATCGGACATCTACATTTATGGTAGGTACAAAACTGTACTTTTCCATTCTTTTTTTTTTTTTAAAACAAGTTTATTGTTTTTAACATACAAAATAAATATCATAACAATTTTATACAAGTAATTAAAATAGAAATGGTTATAACATTCAATAAAATAACCAAAGTATTTACAAAGACAGCCACTACAATCAAATCAGTTAATTAGACTAAAATACCATGCTATTGAAGCTAAGATTTTTTTAACAGATTTTGTAAAGTATCCCATATAATACAGTAAGATGTTTTTCTAGTAGTTCTTGATTTTATTGTCATCAATTCCATATGGCACACTACAGTCATAACATTTTTAAATTCATTAAGCGAAGGAGGAGTATCTGAAATCCAATTTCTAGTTATTATTTTTCTAGCCACTGCTAGAATAGACCATAACAAGGGAAGCTTAACCTTTTTAACACTTTGAGGAACAGGAGTGTTGAATAATATAAGAGATTTAGAAATAATGAAATTATCTGTAAAAAGAGCCTGCAAAAAATCATTGATTGACTTCCAATATTCTTTCAATTTTATACAGTCATAAAACATATGTGCCCAATCAGCATTAATTTCTACATTACATCTTTTACATAGATTGTCTTTATTATTTATTTTATTCATCATCAAAGGTGTATAAAAGGATCTATGTAAAAATTTCCAAGTAAAAAGTCTCCAAATAATGGAAGAAGTAGTTTTATAGGCAGATTCCAATATATATTGTTTATCTTGTTGATTTGGTGATTCACCATTAATGGAAGTGAAATAATTCCAACAGGTATCTACACTGTAATAAGTTTCTTCTCTGATAATTTTATGTATGTATGAAAGCTTACCTTTATCAGAAACTTTATGTTGTAAATTTAATATCAAGTAATCAATCAGTGTTGGAATAGATTCTTTAACTGTTATAGACATTAAATCAATTTTATTAATAAGATGTTGTCTAAAGGTCTGAACTTCTAACCAACAAGTTTCTCTCAGATCAAATTCTTGTTTAAGAAGTCTAAATTTTTTACTTTATTATCAGATAGCAACTGATACCAGTACTTTAGATCATTTTCTGTGACTAAATGAGTTCTTTCAGAAGTGGATGACAAAAGCATACCTTGTGTATACATTATAGGGAATATAATAAAATTCCATTCCTTATAGTTAGGATGCATGAATATAAAATTACGATAACTTATAATAATGTTTAATGGATAACTAACTATATATTTTGGTGTAATAGGTGAAATACAAAATTCTTTTAGTAACCATAACATGGAGTTATTTACAATCATATTTTTATGTGTTAAAGAGATTTTCATGAAGTGAATACTAATAAGTTCCCAGTAATCTTTCCATTTTGCAACATGACTAATCTATTAACAAAGTAATAACTTTTATAATAGAAGAGATAGTATATAAGTTAAAGTCTGGAAAAGAAATGCCCCCTTGAGACCAGCTATTAGTATGTTTCTTTAATGCAATCCTAGGTCTATTAGGTGCCCATAAGAAATTTAACATTAGTGTATTCAATTTCTTGATAATTATTTTTGTAGGTGGGAGTATTATTGATTGTATTAAGTATAATATCTTAGGGAATATTATCATTTTAATAATTGTAAGTCTCTCTTCCATAGTAAAAAACATATTATTCCAGGTATTGAAAAGATTTTGTATATTAAGAAGACAGGTATTATAATTATTATGTATAATAGATTTGATATCCTTAGTTAATATTATACCTAAGTAAGTTATCTGACCTGAATTGGGTATATATTTACAAAAATCACTAATGAGAACATTTTTTCGTGTATATATAGGTAGTATTTTATTTTTTCTTCATTGAATATTAAACCAGAAATATTTTTAAAATTCATCATTTTATCAAATAGGGACTGCATAGAAGAATTAGATCCTGCTGATGTAATTAGAACATCACCTGCAAAAAGTTGAATTTTAGATGTTGTATTTTCATCTATATCAAATCCTTCTATATCAGTACTGTTTCTGATCAGATTAGCCCAAGGCTCCATTATTAAAGTAAATAATAATGGAGAGAGTGGACACCCTTGTTTTGTACCTTTTAAAATGGGTATTTTATGTGAGACATACGTTCCTATCTTAATGTAAGCCAATGCTCCTTTATATAAATGTTCAATTAGATTTACAAATGCATCTGAAAAGTTTGTGCACTTCAGTAAGATAAACAAGTAGTCCCAACTTACTGAATCAAATGTTGAACTTATGTCGAGACTAATAAGTGTTAAATCATTCTTTCTCCTATTTGCAAAATCAATTAATGTTAGAGTTCTCCTTATATTATCAAAAGTATTTCTATTTACAATGAAGCCTGTCTGATCTATATCTATAATGCCTGGGATGATTGTCTTCAATCTATCAGCAAAATTACTCAAACATTTTATAATCAACATTAAGTAATGAAATAGGTCGATATGAAGTGCATCTAGTTGGATCTTTATTGGGTTTTAAAATCGGCGAAATAAATGTGTATTGCCAAGATGGGGGAGTTATTAACTCATTTTGGGCCAAAATAAAAACCTTATGTATTAATGAGTATGTACTTTTAGAAAGAATTTTATATATCTCTGGTATAATACCATCATTACCTGGTGCTTTGTTTGATTTAAGCTTGTTTATTTGTGTAACAACCTCTGTATATGAAATATTTTTATCCAATAGTTTAGTCTGTTGTTTATTGAGTTTTTTATTCATGTTTGTAGTTATAAATTTCTTTATTTTATCTTTAGGTTCCATGTTAATGTTATTATGATTAATTTTGTGAAAGTGATTTCTAAATTCATCTAATATTTCTGGTATACTAGAAACATTCTTCTTTTTCCTTAGAGAGAAAATTTCTTTGATATGATTTTGCTTATTCAACCTTTTTGTTTTATTTTTAAGTCTATGTAAGTATTTGGGACTTATTGAGTAAGACAAAAACTTGTATTTCTCTAAAGTTATTTTAACTTTATGAGTTAAAATTTCTTTGTATTTCTCATTTAGTTTGTTTATTTCTTCAATGACTTTTTTGTCCATAATATTTTCTTTATTATTATGCTTATAAGAGTCTAATTTACTTTGAATATCTAATAATTCCTTATCCCAAAATTTCCTTTTATTATTATACCATCTGATACTTTGTCCATATAGATATGATTTTAAAGCATCCCAAACATAAATAATGGAGACTTCAGGAGTATTATTTATGTCTAAAAAATGTTGCACTTCTGAAAGTATTTAATCTTTATAGTCTTTTAGTTAAGTATGCTGGTATCCTTTTGATCTGAACATTGTAAGTACTTTTTATCATGAACTCAAAGACAATTGAATTATGATCTGATATAGGACACAAAATGATTTTAGAATTAATTAATTCTGTTACCATCTGGTTAGAAATAAAGACTATCTATTTTTGAATAAGTTTTATATCTGTTAGAAAAAAAGGTGTATGGTAATGATTTTGAGTCTATCTGATTATTAATATCATTCAAATGATAAGAATTAACAAAATCCTTTAAATGTTTTGCATTAGATGTAATTTTCCTTTTTCCTATAGTAGTAGTATCTTTTTCATGTAGGATACAATTAAAGTCACCTGCTAAAATAATATCTCCTATAGAGAATGATATGATCTTATTAAGATGGTATTTCACTGTATTAATACCAATTCCTGGTATCCAATATACATTGATTAATGTAGATGTCTTTCCATTAATTTGTATTGTAACCATACAAAACATTCCTTTATCATCTTCATAAGACTTAATAGTTTTAGGTATGGGCATACTTTTATTCCATAAAATAGCCACTCCTCTTTTTTTCTGAGTGTGCTCTGAACTAACCAATACTGTATATTTATTAGTGGCTAATTTATTAATATCCTTTTTCAGGAGATGTGTTTCTTGAAGGAATACTAAGTTGGCCTTATGTAAATTAATGTATCTCATTAAGCTTGCCCTTTTACATGGATTATTCAGTCCATTAATGTTTAAAGAAATTCCTTTTAGAGAAGTCATTTGGCATTTTTAAAACATATAAAACTTGTAATCAGAATAACAATTAACAAAATAAGTAATGTTATACCTCCTCCTTTAGGTGTACCTTTAAATATAGCTGTATTTATTGAAACTCTTATGGGAATTTGTATAAGCTTCGTTTTTGTTTGTAGTGACAATGAGTTTATAAAATGTATTGTGGATGTCAGAACTACATACAAACAGTAAACAGAAGAAAATAATATAAGGATTAAACCTTGCACCCAGCCTGAAGTTAAAAACTCCAACTTTGAGTAGCACATACCACTCAAGTTAACCTCCTACCCTAAGCAGCAGTACCTCAGCTGCCACCTTAGCAATTTAATACTGGTTATTATTAACTAAAGTTAACCTCTTTCAATTAGATTATCTAGTAAGACAAAGCTAAACATTTGATAAATCAGCATCATATAAACAAATAGGAACTTTTAGAAACAATTCATACTACTATGTACATCTATTTAGTATAATACATTTATAATCAAATAGCATTCAAATAAACTTGATATTGGGAACCTAGAAGAGAGAGAAAGAAAAGAAGTGAGAGGGAGAGAGAGAGAGAGAAAAAAAGGGGGCATATCTACATATTAATTTATTCAAAGTTTGTAAAAATAAGTTCTTATGTTCATTTAGAGTCAATAACTTAGGCTGTTATGGTTCAGACATTACATATATTAGGATATTCCTATTTTCTGTCATAGAAATGCAGTTAACAGCTTCTAAAAGACTTTAAATTACTTGCATCAAAGCTTTTTTCTCATACTTATTATTGCCAGTTAAATAAAATATTTATGTTCATAAATATGGTTACAAATCATACTGCATAGCTATGTAAATTCCCAGATATACTTAAATCATTGTGAAGAAAGCCATCTGTATTTTATATATCTGAACTGCTGCTTTAAAATGTCACAACAACTTCTTCTAAAATAAAATCATAATGATATTTATGCTTGTCAGTTAGATAAGTCAAATGAATTGTAGTATTATATATGTTTAAATCATAAGTATTTATATACATTAATATGTTGCAGTCATGTAAACTTTCAAAAACATATGTATATATGTTTTACTTTCTATGCCTTCTAAATTATCACACTTGCTTACTATGTGATACTGAATCATTTAAAATCATTATAACTTTCATATTTTATAAGTTATAACATGAATAAGTAAGTAGTTATAAAAAATAACTCCCATTTAAATGTTATAAAGTTCATTTTCCATCGCAGAGTCGCATTTGCAGCAGTTCTACTTCTTGGTAGAGTGTTCTTCTTGAATCTGCGATGTGTCAGTGTGAATTCAGGGGGTCAAAGTTCAAATTGACTGCATTCAGCTTCTCTACGTGAATTCTGAGTGTTGAAGCTTTTAAAACAACTCGAGGACACTATTCACGAGGTAAGCCACATCCCAAATTGTCTCCCTTAACATTCTGGCAGGAATTTTAATAAATGCAAGTGACTGACATTCATTTAGCAATACAAATGAAACTAAACAGAGCAAAACCTTCGCAAAGTATTTTACAAGTTATTACAGTCTCTATGACAGTGAAACTAAGCCCACAGTTATTAATATATAATACAACTATTTTTTTATTCCCCAATTCAATTTTTTATACAAATCTTATTACATACATGTATCAGTATTATCAAAAGCATGTAAATGTACTTAAATGAAAAAAAAAGAGAGAGAGAGAGAAAAGAAAAAAAAGAGAGTAGAAAATAAAAAGAGAGTAAGAGAAGAAAGAGAAAAGATAAAAAAGGAAGCTATAAAAAGTATCTACAGTGGAATATTACTTGCTGTTTATATTAATAAAGATAGATATGAAACATATTATTTACTACTATTTAGTTCTAATTATTAGTAATTAAATCATGACAGGTTATTTGTAAACAAGTATAAGCAATAGAATCATGGCAAAATAATTAGCAACAGTATTTAAACAGCATATATACTTTTTTAAAAAAGAATTAATAAGTTATTATTCCACTTATCATATTTTCATCATACTTCTCTCCCTGCCCTCCCCCACCCCTTACTGAATGCATAATCTAAAAAGAATATTATTATTTAAAACAAGAAGAGAGAAGAAAAAAAAAAAAAATGTATCAAATTACTAACCTTGGGTCTCTATCACAGAGAAACAAGTTGATTGATAGCTTGTTATTTGTTCCTCAGATATTTTGACTATTTATGAAACAAAAACAGTTCTTTGTACACAGAAAATAATTTTGATTAAATCTTTTTCAGAATATTTGTGGCTTTCTGGAGATGCAGTAACTGTATTTAAAGAAATTAACAGTGAAGAAAAAAGAGAGAGAAAAAAAAAAGAAAAAACATGGAACAAGTCATTTGTTTTTTAGTCTTTTTTTCTTCTCTGAAGTCTTCCAAGAAGCTTCTGTTGCCACCCTCTTTAATGAAGGACTAGCCCATTCCATTTCCTCTATTTTATCCAAAATCTTATTTTTTTTTTGATATACAGCAATGCAGAGTCTAAGTCTTCAAAAATTCTAGGGCCATCAGGAAGAAAGATCTTTAGTTTGGCAGGAAACAGAAGGTAGGTTTTAAACTGTGCTTTCTTAAGCTCTCTTATTAATGGCAGAAAAACTTTTCTTTTAGTTATTACCAAGGAAGAATAGTCATTGTCAAAACGCACAGTTGCCTCATTAATTTTAACAGGTGCTTTAGCCCATGCAGATTTAAGTACCATTTCTTTGTCATAGGATGATAGAAATCTAACTATAACTGATCTAGGATACTTTTTGTTAGAGTTAAAATTATATATGGATCTATGGGCTCTTTCAATACCAAAAGAAAATGCTTCTGGCAAGTCTAAAGTTTTGGGGAGCCATGTATTTAAAAAAGAAGTAATATTGTTACTTTCTATATTTTCTGGCAGTGCAAAAATCCTAATATTATTGCGCCTAGATCTATTTTCCAGGACATCAAGTTTAGTTTGTAGATGTGTGTTCTGTTTCAGCAAAAACTCAATGTTGATTTCTTCTTCCTGGATTCTATTCTCCATGTCATTTACAGTCTCTTCTATGCCTGTAATCTGAGTCTTCTGTTGTTGCAAGTCTAGATGTAACAAATCTATTTGTTTTGTAGTTTTTTCTATGAAGTTATCAATTTTAGTATCCAGTTTGTCCATTTTGGTAGTAAGTTGCTGAATTGTAGTTATCCGAGACTGAAGCTCTTTCTTGATGCTGCAATCTTGAGAATTTGTCTTACTGGAACTCATTTCAAACAGAGAAGCTGACAGAGAAATTTCCAAAGTGTTTTCTGACAGGAATATTATTGAAATTTTCTTTCTTTTTTAGATATTATTCAAGAAACAGATATTCCAAACGTATTTAGAAAGAAAATTACTTCATAAATTAATTTTTAAAGTAATTATTTCCTGTCAGTGCTGTGAAATTGGTGGAGCTGAAGAGATCTGCTGCTATCCTGTGTTCATCCTTGGCCACGCCCCTGTACTTTTCCATTCTTGATGCCAACTACATAATTTACAGTAATATTGTGTCAAAACTTTTAGCATTGTCAGACTATTTTTCTAATGTATTGTGCCTAGTGTTCTTTAGTTGTGTAATACATCTATCCACTTTCTGCCACCTAAGATGCTGCACTAGCATTCTAATGGACCTAGGGTTGTTGTCAAAGAAAAAGCCCATTGAAATACTGCCACTCTTTGTTCACATAGTTTAAGGGGGCAAGACTTGATTTTTCTTCTATTTGTGACATTTCTGGCCTGGCCTGATCCCACTACTGTGTCTACAGTTCTTTCAGCTTAGTAATTGCTTCTTGATATGTCCTGGTACTAGCCCACCAAATTTAGTTTGATTTTATAGTATTTTTCATGTTTACACTTTTCCCAGCTCTGTGTCAATAATTCCTCATCTGTTATTTGAAACTCCTCCTTCAATAAATTTCCTAAGCACCTGTTAAATCCCTCATTCTTCATGAAATGTGTAGGGAAATGCCAAAGTTTATCTCAGTATCTCTCCATTTTCTTAATTCAAATGGAGGCATGATCTGAAAGCATTCATCCAGAAAATAAACACACTCTTTAGCAATACAACTCCATCAGTTCTAGACTAGGTATTGTGCTTTTTTGGAATAATAGGTATAATTTGCATTTTGGGCATCATAGCCTGTGGTCTTTAAAAACTTTTCTACATAAACCCCTTCTTGTGGTAGTTTAGTTTTCCTACAGCTAAATCTGCTGAACTTGCCATCAAATTCCAGTTTCCCATCACTGTCATTCTAGAGTGGAACTCTACAATATCCCCTAAAATACCCTTTATTTCTTGCGTTATTTTTTTTTTGGATAAACTGACAAAGGTCATCAGTTTTCCTATTCATCTTCCCCTACTGGCTATACATCTCCCACTTTTGGCCTTTTTTTTTTTCTTGTCTTCCACATTTATGCCCCCCTAATGGCATTGATAGGATTACTTCCTTCTTTTTCCCAGTCTTTAATCCTGCATAATAACCTATTTCCTACTAATTTTAATAAGCAGTTCATGTTATTTTTTGTATAGTAATGTAATTTGTATTGTACTGTATGTGGATCTTTTCTCCCTGGGCCTCTGCTGAAAACAGGTTCTGTAGACCTAGTCGGACCATCCTGGTTATATATATATATATATATATATATATATATATATATATATATATATATATATATAAAAAAATCTGGATCTGACATGTGTGCTGCAGCTTTAGCTTAGAAAAGTTTACACCTTTTACTCTTTCATTTTATCTGTGAGGGTGTACACATTCTGTGCTCAAAGATTTAAATTAGACATCTATAAATACTCATTTACTTTTTGATATCCCTGGTGATTGTGTCAAGATAATAGCATCTTCCTGTGTTGTAATGCACTCTCAAATTTCCAGTTGGCATCACTGCTGGTCCCCAACATCCCTATGTTAAACTAATATCTTCAACATTATCAGCATTCCTGCAGCTTAAGAGCCAATCCTGCACTTGATGAGCATACCTAAGGGTAAGACCTCTCAAACATGGCCCTCTCCCATTAAACTGTGATCACCTCCCCCTCAAAAATCTCCACAAGTTTCCTGTATTTCATTTTCTAACCACTCCCATTAAACTGTGATCACCTCCCTTTTGAAAATCTCCCCAAGTTTCTTGCATTTCATTCTCTAACTACTTTTTCTTTTTGATGCTATGTTTTATCCCCCAGCCTATCAATGAATCCCAACCACTTCAAGATCTCCCCCAAGGTCCAAATACCTATTTTTTCATGAATATTCTTATAAGCCTTAGAGACTTACACAGTGGTGCAGCGGTAGTGTTGTTGCCTCACAGCAGCAGGTTTTCCCATTCAATTCTTGGCTAGGGTTGGGAGTGCCTTCTGGGTGGAGTCTGCATGCCCTCCCTACAGTCAAGTGGGCATTCAAAAGGCATGCATTGAATGGGTGTGCCTTCATTGAAGGTTGGGCTGGCAACTCAACACCATAAAAACAACTGCCAATCATTAGCAGACCAGCGTTCCACTGTGGCAACCCCTAACTGGGAAAAGCCGAAAGACAAACAACATTCTTATAAGCCTTAGAAGGCAAAAGGCCCTCCCCAGTCTTTTTACACACATATAGAAAACTGTATTACATTTTCTATCACTTTAAAACTGTGTTACTTATTTCTAACATATACAATACAGTTGTGTACACTTACCATAAATGTAGATGTTCAAGTGTATTCACTGTTGCAGTCATTACATTCGGGTAATCTTCTGGCAGGTTGCCCTCAGTCAGCCTGAATTCCAAAGTCTTGGGTCCTGCATCGGTTGCTGTCTCCTCTTCCATGACGTCAGGTCATCAGGGGTATAAAAACATGCAGCAGACACCATTTTTTTAGTTTTTCTTGCCCCAGATGTCAGGCACCCCCAAAAAGGTAGCAAAAAAATGTGTGTGTATATATATATATATATATATATATATATATATATATATATATATATATATATATATATATATATCAATATAAACTTTACCTTCATCTACAAGCAAATACACCATGTAGGTCATAAAAGATAGATAAGGAAAGTTAAACTCCAGAATGAAAGGGGGATGGCGGGAGGGTAACCTGGACTTCAACAGTGAATACACTCGAACATCTAAATTTATGGTAAGTGTACACAACTGTACTATGTTCTTAGTGTTTCACTGTTGCAGTCATTACATTTGGGTAGAATCCCAAAGCTATGGTTGGGAGGCTGGAGCTGAACAGCATTAGGTGCGGCTATAAGGCCCTGCAGAAAGTACAGTTTTGTACCTACCATAAATGTAGATGTCCGATAGGTATGCAACTGCAGTCCTGACATATGGGTTGTCCTGCCTCAGGCAGCCCTTCGGTCGGCCGGATTCCAAAGTCTGGGTCCGGCGTCGGCTGATGTCGCCCTTTCCCCGACGTCAGAGCGCCTGGGGTATAAAAACGTCAGCCGATGCCATCTTCTTCAGTGTTTCTTGCCCCAGATGCCAGGTGCCCTCTAAGGAAGGCTAAATTTTGAAAAATAGAGAAAAATTCCAGACAAGTACAACAGCATAAAAACAAATACACCATAAAAGATTACCCCAGGTAGCTAAAATGAGGGGTAGAAGCCCAAAAGTATACCACAGAGGGATAGGTGGGAGGGAAAACCTGACTGCAGTTGCATACCTATCGGACATCTACATTTATGGTAGGTACAAAACTGTACTATGTCCTTCAAGGATACAACTGCAGTCCTGACATATGGGTTGAATACCATAGCCAACCTGGGGGTGGTAGGCACTAAGACAAAGATGGTGTAGCTAAAATGCCCTGCAGGACTGCAGAGGCAAACCCTGCTCTGGACCTGGAGTATAAAGGCAGGTTGTAATGTTTGGAAAATGTATGCACGGAGCTTCATGTAGCAGCTTCTAAATGTCCTTTGTTGCCACTCCTCTTAAAAAGGCTGTGGAGGTGGCTGTAGCTCTGATGGAATGTGGCCTGATGTCAGCTGGCACAGTTTTTCCATGAAAAGAGTAGCAGAATCGAATGCAATTTCCAATCCATTTAGAAATTGTCTGCTTGGAAATTGCTTTTCCCTGCAATCCATCAGCGAAAGCTACAAAAAGCTGGTCAGAATTTCTGAAAGACTTTGTTCTGTCCAAGTAGTAGCGCAACTGTCTGTGTATGTCCAAGGTGTGCAGAAGTCTCTCTCCTTTATTTTGAGGATTGGGAAAGAAGGTAGGCAGGTGAATAGCTTGATTCAGGGACACCCTGGATACCACCTTTGGCATGAATGATGGATTGGTTCTCAAAGATACTGTCCTGGTGAAAAAAGAGAAATGGTTGTATTGCCATAAGGGCCTGTAGCTCAGAGACTCTTCTTGCTGAAGTTACTGCCAGAAGGAAGGCTGTCTTCCAAGACAGAAATTGCAACTCTGAAGATGCTGCTGGTTCAAAGGGAGGAAGAGTTAATTTTTCCAGCATGAAGTTGAGGTCCCATGCATGCACTGGTGGTTTCCTTGGAGGGTTGATGTTCTTTATACCTCTTAGAAACTGTCTTGGCAATGGGTGAGAAAATACAGGCGGATCAGTGTTATATTTGGCAGATATTGCTGAAGCATGTATTTTTATGGAAGAATATGAAAGGCCATTGTGGAGCATTTCAGCCAAGTATTCCAGGATCTGTGGAATGCTCATCACTGATGGGTCTTGACCCTTTTTTCTGTTCCAGATAAGAAATCTCTTCCATTTTGCTGAATATGTTTTTCTAGTGGAAGGTCTGCGCGCCTCCAGGATGATATCTTTTACCCTTTTGGAAAGTGTATCCTGAGTAATAGTCATGGAATCTTCCAAGCTGTCAGCTTCAATGTTTTCAAGCTGGGGTGTAGTGTCCTGTAATTGTGCTGTGTCAGAAGAAGTGGCCATTGAGGAAGGAGCCACGGATTGGTGTGTGTCAAGCTCCGTAGCAGTGGGTACCAGTGTTGTCTTGGCCAGTCTGGAGCTATCAGTATGACTTTCGGTTGCTCTGTCTTGATCTTTAGTAACACCTTGGTCATCAAAGGAAGAGGTGGGAAGGCACATAGTGTTAGAGAGTTCCAACTGAAGGAGAGGGCGTCCACCTTCCATGCTTGAGGATGGTATGTCCTTGTGCAAAACTTTTTCAGATGGTGATTGAAGTGGGAGGCAAAAAGATCTATATCCGACCTTCCACATGCTTGAGGTATTTGTAAGAAAATGTCTGGATGCAACATCCATTCGTGTGGATCCATGATGTTTCTGCTTAGGCTGTCCGCCAGAACATTGTCCTTCCCTGGTACAAACTGGGATTGTAGCTCTATTTTCAATTGCAGGGAAATATCCCAGAGATTCATTGCCAGTCTGCAAAGAGGGTAGGAATGGGTACCTCCTTGCTTGTTTATGTACCACATAACTGTGGTATTGTCTGTCTTTATTAGTAGATGGCCCTGATGCATGAACTTTTCGAAGGCCTTGATTGCATGTATCACTGCCAGCATTTCTTTTTTGTTGATATGCAGGTGTTTTTCTTTGTGTGTCCATTGTCCTTGAATGCATCTGCCCTCCATGTGCACCCCCCATCCATGGTCTGAGGCGTCTGTTGTTATGGTTTGACTTGTATGAGGCTTGCTGAAAGGCAGACCTTTGTTTATCTGGCTTGCTTGAGCCCCACCACAGAAATTCCTTTTGAAGGCATGGAATGAGTGGGATCAATGTTTCCAGGCTGTGGCTGTGCTGAGACCATAGACTTTTTAGGTACCATTGTAGTTTCCTCATATGCAGCCTTGCATGTGGAATCAGAAGAATGCAAGATGCCATGAAACCCAGGGCCTGCAGGATTTTCCTTGCAGTCATCTGGGTGTGTGTTGCCAATCTTCTGAAGTATTCTGGTAATTGTTTTTGTTTTTCTTTTGTCAGAAACGCCATCTGGGTGTTTGTGTCCAGTGTGGCACCCAGGAAAGGTATTTGTTGGGATGGTACGAGACTTGATTTCTGAATATTGACTGTGTATCCCAAGGCCTGCAGTAGGTGCATGACATAGTCCAAGTTTTTCAACAAGGCTTGTTGGCTGTCCGCTTGTATAAGGCAGTCATCCAGGTAAGGGTATATTTGTATCCCCTGAAGTCTGCAATGTGCAATTACTGATGCCAGGCATTTCGTGAATACTCTGGGTGCAGTAGATAAGCCAAAGGGCAATGCTGAGAATTGATAATGCTCTGAGCCTGCAAGAAATCTGAGGTATCTTCTGCAACTTTGTCTGATTGGGACATGCAGGTATGCCTCCTTGAGGTCTAGAGTTACCAGCCAAGACCCCTTGCCCAGCATGGGAAGGAGTTGCTGTAAAGTCAGCATTTTGAATTTTGGCACAATAAGGTAAGTATTCAGTGCGGACAAGTCCAGAATGGGTCTCCATTGGTTTTCTTTTCTTGGAACAAGGAACAGTCTTGAATAAAATCCTTGTCCTTGTTCTGCAGAAGGAACCTTTTCTATTGCTCTTATTTGAAGTAGGTTTGTTATTTGTTTGAGTGCCTCTGCCCTTTGATTTGGTGGCAGGTTTGGCCTGCCATGTCTTGTTGGCAGTGTATGAAAATGGAATCTGTATCCTTTGTCTATTATCTCCAGTATCCATTTGTCTTTTGTAATATTGTGCCAATTTTTTGAGAGTAAAGATAATTTTCCGCCCAAAGGTGCTTCTAATTGAGCCATGGATGGCGGAGTCAAAGTCAAGTCATTGAGATTGTCCTGGCGGAGCAGTGGAAGGTCCTGCCCCACCTCTCTGGTTTGGAGGCTGCCATTGACGTCCTCTGTAGGAGCCTCGAGGTTTGCCCTCTACCTCTGCCACATCTGTTTTTGCCTCTTTGAAATTTGTGTGTCAGGAAAGGACCAATACTTAGAAGGCCAATTCCTGCTGAATCTTGGAGGCTGTACACCTGGAGGAAATCTTTGACTGTTTGCACTGATTTTGCCTTTTCCTCTATTTTCTTTAAAACCTCTTGTGCAGTAGCACCAAATAGCTTATGTTAATTTTCACATGGTCTGGCAATGTTTGTTCCTTTAACCAAGCATGTCTGCGTATGACCGCACCTGTCATTGCTGCTCTACATGAAGCTTACAATGCATTATATCCACACTGAAGGAAATGGCTGCTAACCTGCTTAGTATTATGAACCAATTCCTGTAACCCCTTTCTATCTAATGGTTCAGGGGAAGCCAGTTTCTTTTGCAAGTTATCCAACATGTATTCCTGATACTGAATCATATGAAATTGACAATTTAATGCTCGCATAGAAAGGGTGGAAGATGTATATACTTTCTTGCCCCACCTTTCTAAAGCCCTAGAATCTCTTTCCGAAGGGAGTGGGTTGTTAGCAGTAGTGGAGGAAACCCCTTTAGGCCCCTGAGAAATAGTTTCAGGGTCAGCAGTATGGCCCTTGTACAGAAATTGATGAGTGTCTGGGACCCTGTAGTACCTGTCTGGCTTGACAGGAGCAGGGGGGAGGGAGTCAGGGGAAACACTAGATTCTAAGTACACATCATCTAAAACATTTAAAACTAGAGGAATAGCTAAGGGTCTATGCTGAGGTAGCTTTAAAAATTCCCTTAACCTTTTCCTAGAATCTGAGTATTCTTGGCCTTGCCATTTGAAGTGTTCCCTCATGGAATGAAGCGTTTCCCCAAAGGAAAACTCCTCAGGAGGAGAAGCAGAGGGAATAGATTCCTCCGCATCAGAATCCTCGTAGGCTGGGTAGGCCTCCTCCTGGTAGTCTGAATGTGCAGAATCACCTGAGGCCTCATCGGAGGACTGGGAGTCTACTTGCTCAACCCTAGGCCTCTTGTCAGAAGGCGGCTGAGAGCCTCTATCTGGATGAGGCTGTGAACCCCTAATTAAAGAAAAAAGGTCCTCAGCTAAACTTAAAATTTGAGAACCAGAAGTGGATCCCAGCGAAACAGATCTTGGAGGGAGAGACTTAGCCTGTTTGGCAGCCTTAGCACGTGTGAAGGCCTTAATGGACATAGACACTGGAGGCCTGGCAGCCCCACGTGCTGGAGTAGTCTTATCCACTGAAATGGTGTCAGAAATATCCTGGGCTACGCTCTCAGAGGGGAGCACAGAAACCGGCACCGAGCTGGCCTCCGGTACCGAAGTAACCGGTGGAGCGGTGTCGTCAGTCTGTAGCGGTTGCGAAACCGGCTCAGAAGAGACCGAGACACTTGCGGTAGGCCTAAGCATGGTGTCGGCCGAGACCGCGGGTGTCGGCCCTTATCCTTCTGTTTTTTAGGTAAATGTGCTGTCGGAAGCTCCGACGGCATGATATAACAGAAATCTTCCCCAAAATAATCCTGTGCAAACTCTGACCGATGCCTAAGAGTGCGTTTATTGAAAGAGGCACAAGCTGTACAGGCCGAGACGTTGTGTTCTGGGCCTAGGCAGGGTAAGCAGTAAGAGTGGAAATCCTTATGAGGCATTTGTTTCCCACAAGTTAAACAATTATTAACTTTTTCACTTTTATCTGACATCGGCTGAGGCAAGAAAAGGTCCCCAATGGGGTACTTAGCTTTTTTGAAGACTTCAGTAGCTGAAAACACAGGAGCTGGTCGACCGGCACTTGCGAACTGCTTCCGCTTCAGGCGCCATGCGGCAAGAAAGACTGAAGAAGATGGCGTCGGCTGACGTTTTTATACCCCAGGCGCTCTGACGTTGGGGAAAGGGCGACATCAGCCGACGCCGGACCCAGACTTTGGAATCCGGCTGACCGAAGGGCTGCCTGAGGCAGGACAACCCATATGTCAGGACTGCAGTTGCATCCTTGAAGGACATCTGCAGTGGCAAAGCCTGCCCTGGCCTTAGAGTAGAGAGGCAAATGATAATGCTTTGTAAAGGTGTGAGCAGAACTCCAAATAGCAGCCTCTAGAACGTCTGTGGTTAGTACTCCTCTGAGAAAGGCTGCTGAAGTAGCTGCAGCTCTGGTGGATTGAGACCTAATGCCCTTGGGCACAGGTTTACCATGGTGTAAGTAGCAGAAACAGATGCAGTGACTTATCCACTTTCAAATTGTCTGCTTTGAAATAGCCTTGCCTTCTGATCCTGCAGCATATGTCACTAGTAATTGCTCAGTTTTGCTTAGAGCTTTAGTCCTGCTCAAGTAGAATCTTAGCTGTCTGTGTACGTCCAAGGAATGCAAAATTCTCTCCCCTTTGTTCTGCAGATTTGGATAAAAGGGTGGCAGATGAATTGTTTGGTTAAGAGCCACACTGGCAAACACCTTAGGCATAAAAGTAGGATTTGTCCTCAGTGACACCCTGTCAAGGTAAAATATGACAAAAGGCTCTACAGCCATGAGGGGCTGTAGCTCTGAAACTCTTCTTGCTGAAGTAATTGCTAGTAGCAGAGCTATTTTCCATGATAAGAACTTTATATCAGCAGTAGCAGCTGGTTCAAATGGAGGCAGGGTGAGCTTTTCCAATACCTAATTGAGGTCCCATGCAGCTAGTGGTGATCTTCTAGGAGGACTTACATTTTTGGCTCCTCTAAGATACTGCTTTAGTAAAGGATGAGAAAAGATTGGTGGCTCTGTATTGTAATGAGCCAAAATTCGCAGAGGCATGGATTTTAATTGATGAGAAAGATAGGCCTTTGTCAAGCATCTCAGTTAAGTATTGTAATATCTGAGGAATATTTGGTTCTGCTGTATCAGTTCCTTGTGCTTGATTCCAAGCACAGAATCTCTTCCATTTATCAGCATAAGATTTTCTAGTACTAGGCCTTCTGGCTTCAAAAATGACATCTATCACAGCTGTACTGAGAGGAGGAGTTTGTATAACTACATGATCAGCCATGCCGCCAGGTTCAGTGTCTGGAGTTGATTGTGCAGGATCTGATTGTTTTGCTGGGACAGTAGTTGAGGTCTTTGAGGTAAGGTCCAAGCTAGGTATTGAGACAAGTTCCTTAGGACTGGGGGCCAGTCCGGGGCAATTAGTATCATCTTTGGTTTCTCTTGTCTGACTTTTAGGAGGACCTTGGGAAGAAGAGGCAGAGGAGGAAAGGTGTAAACTGATAGGTTTTTCCAACTGAAGGATAGGGAATCCACTTCCCATGCTGGTCTGTGATAAGTCCTTGTGCAGAATCTTTTCAATTGATAATTTTGAGGAGATACAAATAGATCTATGTCTGGGCTCCCCCATTTCTCTGTTATCACTCTGAAGACTTGTGGATTTAGTTTCCACTCGCGAGGGTCCATAAGGTTTCTGCTTAAATCATCTGCCAGAGTATTTTGCTTTTCTGGCAGGAATTGAGTTTGAAGATGGCTTTGGTAGGTCAAAGCTGTGTCCCACAGGGCCATGGCTGATCTGCCAAGGGGGTATGAGTGTGTGTGTGCCCCCTTGTTTGCTTATATACCACATGACTGTAGTGCTGTCCGTCTTTATCAGTAGTTGTCCTGGATGAAGTAAGTCCTTGAAGGCTGTTAGGGCATTTTGAATAGCTAGCATCTCTTTCTGGTTGATATGTAGATGCATTTGTTTTGGGGTCCATATGCCCTGAATGCATCTTCCCTGCCATGTAGGCCCCCCAGACATAATCTGATGCATCTGTTGTTAAGGTTTGGCTGGCAGGGGGTAGAGTGAAGGCCCATCCTATGTTTTGGTGACATGCCTTTGCCCACCATAGAAATTCCTGTTGTAGGCAGAGTACAAGAGGAATAATTGTTTCCAGACTGAGAGCATGTTGACTCCATAAACTTTTTAGGTACCATTGAAGTTTCCTCATACGCAGTCTTGCATACGGAATCAGTAGGATGCAGGATGCTGTGAAGCCCAAAGCCTGCAGAATTTGTCCTGCAGATAACTGGGTTTTTGTTGCCATCAGTTTGAAGTAAGTAGTCAGTTGTCTTTGCTTGTCTGGTGTGAGGTAAGCCATCTGGGCAGTTGTATTCAAGCTTGCACCCAGGAATGTTATCTTTTGAGAGGGTACCAGATGTTCATCGTGCTATGCTGCTGCAGTCATCACACTTGGGTTATCTGCCATCAGGTGGTCCCGCAGTCGGCCTGAATTCCAAAGCCTTGGTCCGGCGTCGGTTGTCGCTTCTTCACTGAGGTCAGTGTGGCAGGGGTATAAAAGAGGTAGCCGAAACCATTTTCTTCCGTCTTTCTTGCCGCGCGGTGCCCGAAGCAGAAGCAGTTCACAAGTGCTGGTCAGCCAGCTCCTGAGATTTTCGAACAGAATTTCAGCCGAAGTCTTCTATAAAGCTAAGTACCCCATTGGGGAAACTTTTCTTGCCTCAGACCGATGTCAGACAAAGTTAATAATTGTATTTCTTGTGGGAAGCAAATACCTCATAAGGATTTTCATTCTTATTGTATTCCTTGCCTAGGCCCAGACCACAACGTTTCTGGTTGTCGGTTTTGCGCTAGGTTCAATAAACGCACTATTAAGCATCGGGCTGATACCGCCATACATTATTGTGGCAGAAAATTCAACTACATTATGTCATCGGAACCACCGACTACCGCTATGTTTAAAAAATGCAAGGACAAAGACCGGCAGCCTAGACCTAAACCTAGACCAGAAACAGAGGTCTCGGTTAGGCCTGCCACCAGATCTTCGGTACTCAGTGAGGCACCTACGCAGCCCCTGACTACCGCAGATTTAGAAAATGCAACTACCGCTCAGTCAGAATCTACTGGGCCACTGGAGCCGGTTCCTCCTCAACTCCCAGACGCCAGCCCTGGCGGTGATCTGGAGACTATGGACAGGCCTTCGGTTTCAGAAGACATTTTTAAACAGACGACTCTTTCCGTTAAGTCATATGCTAAGTTTCCAAAGGTTAAGAAACCGAGTCCACAGACTCCCATACAGGCCCCTATGCCTAAAAAACAAATGCTCAAAATGGCGAAGGACCTGATTACTTGAAAACGGTCACTCTCCAGGGTGCTGCAAACATGGCATTCCTCAAATGTATTATCTGAACCAGTACTGTACAGTTATTCCTTGCACGTTACATCAAAAAACATTTAGTCACTCTCACAGTCAAATCTGGGGAGAAAAGTACAATGCAGAAACAGGGATATGACATCCAACTATATAACCACGTCCCCAGTCTCCTCGTTCTTACCTCCAGATTTACCTCCTTCTGACCAGGAATCCATTTCCTCAGCAGACTCTGAAGAACAGGATTACCCCCTTCCCTCTCTATGAAGACTCAGATGCTGAGGAGTCTATTCCCTCTGTTTCCCCCGCTGAAGACTTCTCTTTTGGGGAAAACCTGCACACCATGAGAGAGCATTTCCACTGGGAAGGACAAGATTACTCTGACTCCAAGAAAAGACTCTGAGTTTCTTCTTTTGCCTCAGCACAGACCCCTAGCCATTCCACCTGTTTTGGACATTCTGGATGATGTGTACACTGAATCCAGTCTAAATCCAGATTCCTTATCTCCAGCACCACCTAAACCTGACAGATACTATCGAGTCCCTGACTCTCACAAGTTTTTATATAAAAGCCCTGCTGCAGACCCAGAAACCATTTCCCAGGGTCCCAAAGGGGTTAAGGCCTCTACTGCTAAGAATCCACTACCTGCGGAAAGAGATTCCAGGGCATTAGAAAGATGGGGGAAAAAAGTGTATGCCTCTGTCACTTTGGCCATGAGGGCATTAAACTGCCAATTCCACATGATTAAATACCAGCAGTACTTGCTTAATCAGTTAAAACAGAAAATGATCCCTCAAACATAGCTAGATTTCAAAGGGATGCAAGATTTGTTGCATGCAGCAGAACAAGTGGGAAAACATACCTTGCAGTGTGGTTTTGATTCTTTGGAGGCCTCATGTAGAGCAGCAGTCACAGGGTCTGTAATACGTAGACATGTTTGGCTAAAAGAGCAGACCTTACCAGAACATGTCAAAGCAAAGTTACTGGATGCTCCACTGCAAAAGGATGCATTATTTGGTGTCAAAGCAGAGGAAGTTTTAAAGAAGATGGAAGAAAAGGCAAAATCAATGCAAACAGTTAAATATTTTTTACAGGTACAACCTCCTCGCTTCAGCAGAAACTGGCCATCAAAAAACTGGTCCTTTCCTGCTTCAGACAGACCCCAAAGGGGCAGGTACAGATGCCCTAGGGGCAAAGGCCAGGCACAGGGTACTTTCAGGCCTAGACAATGGCAAACAACAACTCAAAGAGGGGGAGACGACAGATCTCAACCTTTCAGAAAACAAACTCAATGACTTTCCTTTTCACCTGCCAAGCATAATTGCCCAGGCAGCACCTCTAGGAGGAAAACTGGCTCTTTCCCACAAAACTGGCACATCATAACAAAGGACAAATGGGTTCTGGATATTATTAACCGAGGCTACAGATTTCATTTTCACACTTTACCACGGATGAGAGGCATGCCAAATCTGCCAACAAACCAATGGGCAGAGGCGCAAAAACAAATTTCAGCTTTCATGAACATGAAAGCAATTCAAAAGGTACCTGCAAAAGTGCAACGTCAAGGATTTTACTCAAGACTATTTCTAGTACCAAGAAAGGACAAAGCCTGGAGACCCATCTTAGACCTTTCAATTCTAAACACTTACCTGGACATTCCCAAATTCAAAATGCTCACACTACAGCAGCTTCTTCCCATGCTGGGCAAGGAGTCTTGGCTGGTAACGTTGGACCTCCAAGAGGCATACCTGCATGTCCCTATTAGACAAGATTGCAGAAGATACCTCAGATTTTTGGCAGGCACAACGCATTATCAATTCTCTGCATTGCCCTTTGGCTTATCTACTGTGCCCAGAGTATTCACGAAATGCCTGGCATCAGTAATTGCATACTGCAGACAGCGAGGAATACAAATTTATCCATATCTGGATGACTGCCTGATCCAAGCGGACAGCAAAGACATCCTACTACAGCATCTGGCATTTGTAACAAAGTTGCTAAGTTGCCTAGGGTACACAGTAAACAAAAAGAAGTCAAAACTAATACCCTTCACAAGAAATAATTTTCCTGGGTGCCAGCTTGAATACAATGACCCAGATGGCTTACCTCATGCCAGACAAGCAAAAACAACTGGCTCAGTACTTCAAAAACATGGCAACTTCTACCCAGCTCACTGCAAGGAAATTCCTGCAGGTACTGGGGTACATGGCATCCTGCATTCAACTAATTGCATATGCAAGGCTACATATGAGAAAACTACAATGGTACCTAAAAAGTGTATGGTCCCAGCACAGACACAGCCTCGAAGCAACTATTACTCTCATTCCCTGCCTTCAAAAAGAGTTTCTATGGTGGGCTCAAGCATGCCAAGCAAACAAGGGCCTTCCTTTTGTCTCACCTCCACCAAACCAAACCTTGACAACAGATTCATCAGACTACGCCTGGGGTGCACACATGGCAAGACAATGCATACAAGGCAAATGGTCTGCAAACCAAAGGCAGCTACACATCAATCAAAAGGAGATGCTAGCTGTAAAAAATGCACTAACAGCCTTCAAGGACCTTTTGCATCCAGGACAACTTCTAATAAGGACGGACAACACCACAGTTATGTGGTACATAAACAAGGAGGGACGCACTCCTACCCACTATGCAGACAGGCAATGGACTTGTGGAACACAGCATTAACTTACCAAGTACAACTGCAAGCACAATTCCTGCCAGGAAAAGAAAACATTTTGGCAGACAAATTAAGCAGAGATTTGACAGACCCTCACGAGTGGAGACTACACCCACAAGTATTCTCAATGATAACTCAAAGGTGGGGACCGCTAGACATAGATCTGTTTGCCTCAACCAACAACTGCCAGCTACAAAAATTTTGCACAAGGACTTACCATCCCCTAGCCTGGAAAGTGGATGCCCTATCATTCAGTTAGACAGCATTGTCAGTCTATGCCTTCCCACCTCTGCCTCTACTCTCCCAGGGGTTACTGAAAACCAGATCGGAGAGACCACAGATGATCCTCATTGCCCCGGACTGGCCACGTCAACACTGGTAACCACTACTATGAAACTTGTCTCACAGCCCTCCATGGATCTTACCTCAATTCCCTCTGCTAACTCAACAGAACTCTCAGATACTTCACAGTCAGCTAAGGACCTTAAATCTAGCTGCATGGAAAATACCTTAAATTATCAAACAACACTTCTCTCAAAGGACGTCCAGAATGTCATTTTGGAGGCCAAGAGGCCCAGCACCAGAAAAACTTACTCAGACAAATGGAAAAGATTTGTGTATGGAACCAGGCCAGAAGCCTAAATCCTGGTATACCAAATATTCCACACATACTCCAATATCTAACCGAGCTGCTACACAAAGACCTTTCCTTCTCATCCATAAAGATCCATGCTTCAGCCATTTCAGCTCAATATGATACGGTTCCACCCATTTTCTCTCGTCCTTTGCTAAAGCAGTTTCTCAGAGGGGCAAAAAATATAAGACCCTCCAGAAAACCACCTACTCCAACTTGGGATCTAAATTTTGTTCTGGAAAAGTTAACACTTCCTCCTTTCGAACCAGCCTTTTCAGCAGAGCTTCAATACTTGTCATGGAAGACAGCCCTGCTGCTAGCTATCACCTCAGCATGCAGAGTCTCAGAACTGCAGGCCCTTATGGCAGTGGAACCTTTCACCATTTTCCATCAGGACAGAGTATCTTTACGCACCAACCCTTCTTTCATGCCAAAGGTAGTATCCAGTGTGGCTCTCAATCAGGCCATACACTTGCCCACCTTTTATCCAAACCCACAGAATAAAGGGGAAAGACTCCTTCACTCTTTGGACATTCACAGACAGCTACGTTACTATTTGGACAGGACAAAGGCCTTCAGAAAATCTGACTAACCCCTTGTATCCTATGCACCAGGCTCAGAAGGAAAGGCTATTTCAAAGCAGACCATCTCCAAATGGATAGCACATTGCATCCGCTTTTGCTACTCTCACCACGGGAAAGCAGTGCCTGCTAGTATTAGGTCTCACTCTACCAGGGCTACAGCAACTTCAGCAGCCTTACTCTGAGGAGTCCCAACCAAGGACATTCTGGAGGCAGCTACCTGGAGTTCAGTGCACACCTTCACCAAGCATTACCACCTTCCTCTGTACTCTAAAACCAGAGCTGGGTTTGCCACTGCAGTTCTGCAGGGCATCTTAGCTGCACCTAACCCAGTTTAGCTCCTACCACCCAACCATAGCTTTGGGACTTTACCCAAGTGTGATGACTGCAGCAGCACAGCACGATGAACATAGTACAGTTTTGTACCTACCATAAATGTAGATGTTCTAGTGGTTATGCTGCTGCAGTCCAGGTTACCCTCCCTCCATCCCCTCTTTCTAACAAGGCCTTTTCTTATACCTCCATTTTCTAACAAGGCCTTTTCTTATACCTCCATGTACTTCAACCTTTGGGATGCTTGTCTATATGGTGTATTTGCTTACAACTAGTACCATTGTTTTGCACTAAAGTATGTTTTGCAAGCTTCTTATTTTGCCTTCTTAGTTTGGGGGCACCTGACATCTGGGGCAAGAAAAACTGAAGAAAATGGCGTTGGCTGCCTCTTTTATACCCCTGCCACACTGACGTCAGGGAAGAAGCGACAACTGACGCCGGACCAAGGCTTTGGAATTCAGGCCGACTGCGTGACTGCCTGATGGCAGATAACCAAGTGTGATGACTGCAGCAGCATAACCACTCGAACATCTACATTTATGGTAGGTACAAAACTGTACTTTGTGATTTCTTTTCATTTATTGTGTACCCTAGGCATGTTAGAAGCCTTTTCACAAATGCCAGGTGTTGAAGAAGAATGTCCATGCTCTCTGCTTGAATGAGACAGTTGTCCAAGTAAGGGTATATTTGTATACTTTTTTGTCTGCAAAATGCAATTACTGGTGCCAGGCCCTTTGTGAAGACCCTGGGCACAGTAGATAAGCCAAAGGGCAGTGCAGAGAATTGGTAATGCATTAAGCCAGCCTTGAATCTGAGGTATCTTCTGCACAATTGTCTTATTGGGACATGCGGGTATGCCTCTTTTAGGTCTAATGTCACCAGCCAAGCATTCCTGCCCAGCATGGGCAGAAGCTGCTGCAAAGTCAGCATTTTGAATTTTGGCATGTCCAGGTATGTGTTCAAAATGGATAAGTCCAGTATTGGCCACCAGGCCTTGCCCTTTCTGGGTACCAAGAACAGTCTTGAGTAAAAACCTTGTCCTTTTTCCTGTTCTGGTTGAATGGCCCCCTTATCCATGTGGGATGTAACCTGTTTCTGTGCCTCTGCCCATTGCTTTTTGGGCAGATCTGGCCAACCATTTGCCACTGGCAGTGTGTGGAAATAGAATATGTATCCCTGTGATACTATGTTTAGTACCTACTTGTCTTGGGTTATTAACTGCTAATTTCCCCCCTAAGGGTGCTTCCAAAAGATAAGTGCTTGGTGTAGGCAGAGGGAAGTCATTGGGACTGTTTTCTGTAGGTTTTCACTTTATCTCCTCCTGATTTGGAGGTAGATGCACCCCATTGCTTTGACCTGTATGAATCTTGTGCCTGTATCTGGAACCCTTTGGGCATCTGGATTTGCCCCTTTGAGCTCTGTCTGACACAGGAAAGGACCATTTTTTTGTAAGCCAGTGTCTACTGGATCTTGTTGGCTGCACTTGTAAGAAGTCTTTAACAGTTTGCATAGACTTCGCTTTATCTTCCATTTTCTTTAAAACCTCTTCTGCCTTAATACCAAACAGAGTGTCATGCTGTAAAGGTGCATCTAGTAATTTAGCTTTAACAGGATCAGGCAAATTTTGTTCCTTTAGCCAGGCATGCCTCCTAATCACGGATCCAGTAACTACGGCCATGCAGGAGGCCTCTAAGGAGTCAAAACCACATTGCAAAGTATGTTTTCCAACCTGTTCAGCTGCATGCAATAATTCCTGCAATTCTTTATTTTCTGCACATTCAGAAATCAACATCATTTTCTGTTCAGCAATCCCATAACATGTTGATACTTAAGCATATGAAATTGACAGTTTAAGGCTCTGATTGCCAAGGTTGCAGATGTATAAACCTTCCCCCCCCCATCTGTCCAGTGCCCTTTAATCTCTGTCAGAGGGGGTAGGATTTTTTGCTGTTGAGGCCTTAACACCCTTAGGACCCTGTGAAATAGTTTCAGGATCAGCAGCAGGGTTTCTAAATAAAAATTTATGTGAATCAGGGACCCTGTAATATCTGTCAGGCTTACTGGGAGCCAGAGGTAAGGAGTCGGGGGTCAAGCTTGACTCTGAAAACACATCATCCACAATGTCTAAAACAGGGGGAATGGCCAAAGGCCTGTGCTGAGGGAGAAGGAAATCCCTGAGCCTCTTTTTTGATTCTGAGAAGTCTTGACTCTCCCAGTGAAAATGCTCCCTCAAAGTATGCAAGGTTTCCCCAAATGGAGAAGCAGATGGTATAGACTTGTCTGCATCAGAATCCTCATAGGGAGGTATAGATAATTCCTGATCAGAAGAAATAGAAACCTGATCTGAAGATTCATAATCTGTGTCTTGCCTAGCCCTCTTATCTGGAGGGGGATGGGTACCCCTGATCAAGGTAGTAAGGTCTTCAGCCATCTTGATCATCTGTTTTTTAGGCATAGAGGCCTGGGCATGTGGCTCATGCATCAGTTTTTTAGTTTTAGAAGCTGCCTTTGTCTTTGGTTTTGCAGCTGTCGTCAGCTTGATATACAAATGTTGAGATCTGAATACACCCTCCGAAGCCAGTGCCTGCTCAGCGGCTTCAGACCCATCTGAGGGAGATACATTCATTGGTCCAATACCTTGAGTATCTTGCGGCATGCCGGACTCCACATGGGTGTCGGTAGAGACCTGCGACTCAAAGGTAGCAGGTATCAAGGGCTGCGAAAGCGCCTCACTGAGTACCGGTGACTGGCTTAGGAGAAGCTTAGTCATTGGTTTTGGATCTCTACTGCCTTTCTCTGTCCTTTTCTTTGCATTTTTTTTATGTACTCCGGTAGTCGGATTGCTATCTGATGACATTTCTGGGTAGTTAAATCTGTTTCCAAAATACTTTGAGGAAAAAATATACCGGCACTTAATCTAGCACAAAGCTGACAGCCAGGCACATTGTGATCAGGGCCAAGGCAAGGAATACAGTATAAATGGAAGCCCTTATGAGGTATTTGCTTCCCACAAGTAATACAATTATTAACTTTTTCTGACATTGGTATGGAGCAAGAAAAAAGTTTCCCCAATGGGGTATTTAGCTTTGGTGAAGACTTTGGCTCTGAAATTCAAACTCAAATATTTCAGTAGTCGGACAACCGGCACTTGTGAAATGCTTCTGCTTCAGGCACCGCGCGGCAAGAAAGACTAAAGAAAATGGCATCAGCTGCATGTTTTATACCCGACATCATGGAAGAAGAGGCAGAAACTGAAACAGGACCCAAGACTTTGGAATTCAGGTTGACTGAGGGCAACCTGCCAGCAGATTACCCAAATGTAATGACTGCAACAGTGAAACATGAAGAACATCTATGTATAGAACAGTTTGACTTAAAAAAGAAAGAAAAATTTAGTCTATTTAAATAGTAAGGAAAGGTATTTCAACCAATAGCTGAACATTACATTCACTGTACACACTGTAGTAACCAAGTCAAGACTGTAATCTCAAAGTTCAGGCTCTGTCACACATGGTTTCCTCATCTTTGTCTCAACACTTCACACTTTGTATTTTCATATCACCTCCACTTATCCGAAAGAACTACCACTTATGGAGTATGGGCCAATGGAATAAAGAAAAAAAAAAGAGGGGTCTTTCTAACTGATCTTGTCAGTCATCTTCAAACTGTTGTTTGCTAGTGGTCTGCTGCTTTCAGCTTTTTTGGAGTAGCTATGCATCTTCCTCTGCCTGACAGATTTTGCTAGAAGACTAGAAAGGGTTTAATTGATCTGGCAGCAACCCTGTCTTTTCTTGGTTGCATATAGTCTGTTTGAGGGGATTCTCCTTCCTCAACAGCTGCAGAGCATGCCTCTTAAACTGACAGAACTCTTCTAGTGCACTTTTTGGCATTTAAATTGTTTTAGAACTCTAGAGAAACTCATCTTGAATATGGCAGGGTATAACAGTTTGATCTTCCTGGTTTTACACATTGTAATAACCAGCACAAACTGAGTCCTCTGGAGTGGCTGAATAATCATGGTCTGCATATACTCCAGTTTGACCCTCTGTTACATTAACACTCAACTTTCAAAGACTGTTCAGTGTCATTCCTTTCTGTTAAGATAAAAAGCTTTCTGTTACTGCTCAAAGATGTACTTCTGTTATATAAATATATATATATATATATATATATATATAAAATGGTAAGCTTTGTCTGTACGTTGAGCTCAAAGCAACAAACTTTTTTTTTGCCTGCACTCGTGTGTGGGTCTGAATGACAAAGTTTACTTTGACTTTTACTTTCAACTCATTTCCCTTGTATTCCAAGTCCAGTTGTTTAGTAGGTCTTTCACAAATTACGTAGTTCTTTCCTTCTGCCATGTGAGGTATTATGCTTAGCCTTGGAGTATCCCATCTCAAGTGATCTTCCACTTCAACATCTTCCTGAGTAGTTTTGTATTCTATACACATTTCCCGTAAGTGTTTTTAAGTCATATGAGTGTCAAACTTATTCCATCCCTTGGATCTTCTGATTGTTAGTATTAATATAATCTTTCAAAACATTTCCTTATGAATTTGGTTGATTTTCTCAGTCAACAGGTATTGGACCTGTCCACTGGCACACTGCTGAGCTGCTGCAACATGCACTCCAGGTGGTCCAAAATAGCCCCAGTAATTGTTACTGTAAAGTGTATTCTCAGCTTTTTGACTACCTTTTTCCCGTCTTGCAGTCATATGCAGCTTTTGGAAAGTTTTTACTTATTTTCACTTTCTGAGATGGAGGGGTATTATTCTGTTTCTATCTACTCTAACTGTCATACCAGGAGTCTGATTAACTAGATACTTTTGGCAGGCATTTAATTTTAGGCTACGGTTTTGACACCAACTACTGGTTTGGGAAGGGCACTCTTGGAGGAACTTTGTGTCCTCTGGGGAGTTTATGACTGCACCAAGTTTACAGTCATCTGCAGCTCTGGTGTACACCATAAGTGACAGGTCTTTTACAGGAGATAAAGCAGATTAATTTTATGCATTGTATTTGCTATCAGAATTACATAGGGATTGGCATTCAGCAGGGACAGTTAATCTACAATACTTCAGTGGGATGATGCTGAACACTTCTCAGAAGTCTACTTTTAAACTTCAAAGTTTCTAAACTTCGCATTCCTTAAAGTCAGGACCATAAGATAGAATCTCTGAAACTTCAAAAGTAAATAAAAAAAAGTTTTTTTTTTTTGTTTTTTTACATTTTTGCAGAGGGGCAAGGCCCCCTGCTAATTAAATATACCAACTCTGAAACCACACTACAGAGAGAAAAACAAAAAATACACAGTTCTGTACTGTACAGCAATTTCCATTTAAATGGTTCAAAGCTCCAAAACTACAATCTTATAGTCTCGACCATAAGAAAGTCAAAGTTTTGAAACCAAGTAGCCTTTCTGAAAAAGATAACCAGGTTAAGCAGGTAGGATCTGCCACTGACAAATCTGAACTGGCTTCAGTCAAGAGTCTGCAGGTTTTCCCAGGTCCTTATCAATTACATTGATAATACTTTCCATAGTCTTTTAGATGAGGCTTGTCAGACTTATGGGTCTATAATTTCCTGGGTCCACTGGCACTCCACCTTTGTGCAAGGGGATGACAGTTGTTGCCCTCCATTCATCTTGTACAAAGCCCGTTTTGCAAGCCAACACTAAGCCTCTGTAGGGGACCTGAAAGGTCTCATTTCAGGCTGGTCAGTAATTAGCCCAGTATGTTATACAGACCAATAGAAGCAATGTTCTTAGCCTTGGCTAAAGCCTTGAGGACTTGTTCATTAGAGATTTGAGGGAAATGCAGGGTATGAGATCTGGGAATACAGGAGGGCAAAATCAGCCAATTTATTAGCAGATGATTTTAGCTTTAGGTTTGTGTATGTGATATTTCCTATTAGTGCTGGGTATTGTTTTTAACATAGCTAAAGATGGCTTTGGGGTGGTCCTTTGGCTGGGTCACTATTTTTCCTCTCATGTCTGGATTTGGTTAATTTGATCAGGGTCTGTAATTCCATTACAAGGAGTGAGAGTTACAATTATTTTTGTTCTTTTACTATGGAGCCTGTTAATATTCTCTCTCTACCGTAGGGGTTTATTTTTTTATTTGGTGTTTATTTACTTCAGAGCCCCCTCGTGCATGTAGGCAGCTATTCACATATGCATAGAATGTAGCAATAAAGGACTGCCAGTTCAGGACTTAGCTGCAGTAGACTAGATCTGGCATAGTCTCTGAATACCAAGATATTGGAGGATACTTCTGGATTCTGTCATGGTGATTGTGACAGATTTGCAGTCAAATTTGGCAAGGGAAGGAGTTAGAATTGGGAGGAAATAGAGTTGACTCATCCTATTGAGCACCAAGTCCAGGATTTTATCTCCACTGGTTGGTGATGTGGACTAACTAGTCCAGAAAGCTCTGGGTATTGAAGTCCCCCCTACAATGATGGTTATTTGGCTTAATGTACAGGGACTTCATACTAGTCAGGTAGGAGTTAGGACCTGATGGTCACAGAGTCCTAGAGTAAGCTACAACATTAAAAGATGGGTCTTAAAAATGGTGAGGTGGATATGGAAAAGTTCCATATCATTAGTTTGTCTTGCTAGTCTTTACAAATATGGGGTCACAGCCACCTTCATCCATTGGAGTCATGGAGGTTGTTTTTTTTGTTTAGGTTATATGGAGGAATCATTTGTAGTTCAAGTAAATTACTTAAGAGCCTCATTATATGAAGTTCTATGCATTTGCACTTATCTGTGTATGATGAGCTTCAGTGTGTTGTGTAATACTGGCATCCAACTTGCTATTTGTAGTTTTGTCATGTGACAGCATTAAATAACTATCTTTCACACACTTGTCAGTTTGCTACATTCTCTTAGGATACATATTTCAACCAAGCTGGCAAATGCATGGTTCTAGGTACTTTCTAATGTGGGATGAAAGGGAAGTAATGTTGATGTGGTTTGAAGTTGATTATCAGAGGTACTGGCTAGTAGAGGAGATAGCTAGTGCTGGACTCAACAGAGCTAGGAATCAATAATCCTTACCTCCTTCTTACCAAAGCTAAAACATTAGCATTAAGCCTAAGTCACTACTTTCTGTACACATGTATTGTTAGATACCCTGCATAGAATGTACAACACCTGGATGAAACAAACTGCTACACTACACAAAAATGCTCATGAGGTTCTCACTTCAACCAAAACAAAGTCCAATACACACTGTCCAGTCAGGTACTAGCAAGAATAAATCCCCTTATTCTCCTCTCCACAGAAGTAAATCAAGAGAATTATTCCTATTAAAAAAACAGGTTTGATCAAAACAAACACTAATCCCAAGCAGATTCCTGAGCAGCAGTTCCTAGGCTATCCAGTGATTGGTAGTCTAGTTTAATACAAATTTTTAAAAGATTTTTTTTTTTTTTGGGGGGGGGGGTAGTACTAGGAGTATTGCAGTTTGCACCAAGTAAGGGAAATGATATGAAACAGAGGCTCACTCAAACTTTAACAGACTAAATACGGAGGGCCTTAACAGTTTGGAAATTCCTCTCAGTCTTATTTAATCTGGTCATTCTACTGGGCGCTGAAAGATCAAAGTCACATTTACAGAAGGGCAACTCAAACAAACCCAGCAGTAGTCTTTTAGTACTTGCAGCTAAATAAAAATCCTAGGTCTCCACTAAAAAGTAGTTTCAATTACTTTGTGATCAATAAATTAAAAATAATTTTTTTTCTAGCTGACCTTAATCAAGAAATTTTACACATCCAAAAAAAAATTAAGGTAAACAATAATTTAAAATAAACTGTTATACAGTAAGAGTAATAAAAGAAATATCCAAACCGTAAATGAAGAAATCGAAGTCAAAATCTAATACAGCCACATCTCGCGGTAGTCTCAGAGCACTTGCAGATAATTAAGAAATCCTATTTCTCAGCTCCTTTCACTAATTGGCTAGATTTAATTATTTTTTAAACAGCAAATGGAGGATTTTTCTTATAATTGATCCTAGCAGAGAAGTCTAAAACTCTGAACTATTAATAAGCAGTTGCCTGTGCCCAGGTTACAGAGTTTGATTCCTTCCACCTTCATTTTGCCTACTGTGCAACACTGAGAAAGTCACATAACTGGCTAGTTTTGTCAGCTACTCCAGAAGAGATAATTTTGCCAAGAGGGCTTACCCAATCAACAAATCAGTAAAAAATAAAATAATGGGGACTTTTAGGATGTTCCTGTTACAGTATTTGCACTCCTAGGTCTCCTCCTCTTACTACCCAAACGTCCAACTAGTCTTCAAAAGTTTGTAGTCACTGCTGGGTGCATAGGACATCTGACAGGGATAGATTACTGTGGGCATGAAAATGACATCTGCATGCACCAGAGCTCAAAACTTCTCTGCCGCTAGTCAAACATCAGCTGCTCCTACTGTATCGGCCATGAGATGAAGAATTATTCAGAAAAGTACACCAGTGGTGATATTTTATTTTGAGTCATTGAGTGCTGGTATATGTTCATGTTATCCAGAAAGGGAAAATGTTAAGTGCAGCCATCAGATTTCCCACAGACACTCACAAGCTTAGTCTCTTGTCTGGGACCATCGCACAACCATAAGGCCTGCTCCATTTGCCAGACCTTTGTCCTAAAAGCCATCCATAGCAGAGGGTTCTTATTACATTGTCGAAACTATAAAACTTCGAACACTACAAGATCGAACTTGTATGTTCGAAGTTTTATAACTTTGAAAAAAACACAAGAAAAAGTAACTTGTAAGCACCCCCCACCACCACTCTTTAAATATACTAGGCAGTAGGGAAATCTCTCCTATCCACACTATATTGCAGTCTCAGAGTTGGTATATTTAAAGAGAAAAGGGGTCTTGCTCCCAAGTTTCTTTCCTTTCTTTTTTATGTTTTATTTTTACTGAATCGACATTCTGAAACTTCATAAGTTTTAACTTTATGGTGTTCAGAGTTTCAGAACTTCGATAATGTAATAGGAACCCGTAGCAGATTGCATGCTTTAATCATACTAGAAAATCAACGACTCACGCATTTAGGTATGGAGGGGACATCCAGTCTGCCTGTCAAGCCACCTAAGAAAAAGGCCCAGACCTCTACGACTGAAACCATAGCTGCACTTCCACCTCCTATGTTCGACATCAGCCTGGAAGGACAATCGCTTTTTGATTTGCATACAGCAGGTACCAACATGGAAGCTGCAGAACTAGTGCAGAAGGCACGTCCTCAAAGGTCCTGCAGACATCAACTTCCAATACCAAGGGGGAACCTAGGCTTGCATCGGCTGACCAGATGGATCCCTCCCCTACCTTGTTGCTGCCCAATTCCAGGCCAACTGCAGCCCAGACAGCTGCTAGACCTTCTCTGAAAAAGAGAGAGGAAACATACCTCTCCTCCAGTGGAAAGCCAGCCCGATTGGCAGGCTCTCACAAAGCCTCTTCAATGCCTTCATGGCTTTAAGGCCTGCCTCTTCAGTACCTTCACCAGTGACTCCCCCACAGTGCTGAGTCCTAGGCCCCAACCTTAGACTCCTCATGTGGAAGAGGAGAAATCCTCGGGCTCTTCCTCAGAGGAATCCCTCTCTGTTTCCCAACTTCTCTCCCCTCTTGGATGTTCTTCGTGTTTCACTGTTGCAGCCATTACATTTGGGTAATCTGCTGGCAGGTTGCCCTCAGTCGGCCTGAATAACAAAGTCTTGGGTCCTGCGTCGGTTGCTGTCTCCTCTTCCATGAGGTCAGGTCAAAAAGGGTATAAAACTTGCAGCCGACGCCATTTTATTCAGTGTTTCTTGCCACACAGTGCCTGAAGCAGTTCACAAGTGCTGGTCAGCCAACTCCTGAAATTTTCGCATTCGAGTTTCAGAACCAAAGTCTTCAACTAAAGCTACATAAACCATTGGGAAAACTTTTCCTTGCTCCTTACCGATGTCAGTAAAAGTTAATAATTGCATTACTTGTGGGAAGCAAATACCTCACAAGGATTTTCATTTGTACTGTAGTCCTTGCCTAGGCCCAGATCATAATGTGCCTTGCTGTCAGTTTTGTGTTAGATTTAACCAACGCACTATTAAGCATTGGTATATTTTTGATTCAAAATATTTTGGATCCAGATTTAATTACCCTGAAATGTCATCTGTTAGCAATTAGACTACCGGAGTTCACAAAAAATGCAAAGAAAAAGACAGAGACAGACAGTCGAGGTCCAAAACAGATGACAAAGCTTCTCCTAAGCCAGTTGCTGGTTTGCCAGTACTCAGTGAGGTGCTTTCGCAGCCTCTGATACCCGCTACTTTTGAGTCGCAGGCCTCTACCGAGACCCATGTGGAGTACAGTATTCCGCGAGATTCTCAGAGTATTGAACCCACGGATGTCTCTCCCATGGCTGGGTCCAGAGCCGCTGAGAAGTCACTGGCTTCTGAGGGTGTTTTCAGGCCTCAACATTTTTATATAAAACCGATGCCAGCTTCAAAAACAAGATCAAAAACATCTTCTAAGTCTAAAAAAAAAAACAAAGCATGAGCCACGTGCTCAGGCCTCTATGCCTAAAAAACAGATGATCAAAATGGCTGAGGACTTAATTACCTTGATCAAGGGTCCCCAACCCTGGCTAAGAGGCCTAGGCAAGACACAGATTATGAATCTTCAGATCAGGTTTCCATTTCTTATGATCAGGAATTTTCTATTCCACCCTATGGGGATTCAGATGCAGAAGAATCCATCCCATCTGCATCTCCTCCTGAGGATTATTCTTTTGGAGAAACCTTGCATACTGAACATTTTCATTTGGGAGAGTCAGGATTTCTCTGAATCAAAAAAAAGAGGCTTAGGGATTTCCTTCTTCTTCCTCAGCATAGGCCTTTGGCTATACCTCCTGTATTAGACATTGATTATGTGTTTTCGGGAATCAAGCATGGCTCCTGATTCTCTACCTCTGGCTCCTAGTAAGCCAGACCGATATTACAGGGTTCCTGACTCCCAAAAATTTATATTCAGAAATCCTGCTGCTGATCCTGAGACCAGCGCACAGGGCCCCAAAGGTGTAAAGGCCTCTACAGCCAAAAATCCTACCCCCTCTGATAGAGATTCCAGGTTGGTGGATAGATGGGGAAAGACGGTTTGTACGTCTGCAACCTTGGAAATTAGGGCCTTAAACTGCCAGTTTCATATGCTTAAATATCAACAGAATGTTATGGGCTTATTGAAACAGAAAATGATGTTCATTTCTGATTGTGTGGAAAACAAAAAAATTACAGGAATTATTGCATGCAGCAGAACAGGTTGGAAAGCATACTTTGCAATGTGGTCTTGATTTCTTGGAGGCCTCTTGCAAGGCCACAGTTACTGGATCTGTGAGATTAGAAGGCATGTCTGGCTCAAGGAGCAAAATCTGCCTGATCATGTTAAAGCTAAATTGTTGGATGCCCCTTTGCAGCATGAAACTCTGTTTGGCAATTAGGCAGAAGAGATTTTAAAGAAAATGGAAGACAAAGCTAAATCTATGCAAACTGTAAAAGATTTCTTACAAGTGCAGCCACCCAGGTTCAGTAGGCACTGGCCTACTAAAAACTGGTCCTTTCTGGTGTCCAACAGAGCCTCTCAAGGCAAATCCAGGTGCTCAAAAGGCTCTAGATACCAATCACAGGGTTCTTACAGGTCAAAGCAATGGGGTGCCTCCACCTCCAAATCTGGTGGAAACAAAGCACAACCCTACAGTAAGCAGTCTCAATGACTTCCCTCTACCTTCACTAAGCACTTATCTTTTGGCAGCCCCCTTGGGGGGAAAATTAGCACTTCATGCTCAAAATTGGCAGTTAGTTACCCAGGACAAGTGGGTATTAAACATAGTATCCAAGGGGTACAGATTTCATTTCCATACTTTGCCAATTCCAAACGGTTGGCCAGATCTGCCACAAAATCAATGGGCAGAGGCTCATCCCTCATGGATATGGGGGCTATTCAACCAGTACCAGAACAGGAAAAAGGACAAGGTTTTTTATTCAAGACTATTCCTGGTATCCAGAAAAGACAATGCCTGGCATCCAATACTGGACTCATCAATTGTGAACATGTTCCTGAACATTCCAAAATTCAAAATGCTGACTTTACAACAGCTACTGCCTATGCTGGGCAGGAACACTTTGTTAGTGACTCTAGACTTGAGGCATACCTGCATTTCCCAATAAGGGAATCGTGCAGAAGATACCTCCTCTTCAAGGCAGGTTTTTTGCATTACCAATTCTCTGCACTGCCCTTTGGCTTATCTACTGCATCCAGGGTCTTTACAAAGTGCCTGGCACCAGTAACTGCATTTTGCAGACAAAGCAGCATACAAATTTATCTTTACCTGGACAACAGTCTCATTCAAGCAGAGAACAAGGACATTCTTCTTCAACATCTGGCATTTGTGAAAAGGCTTTAAACATGCCTAGGGTACACAATAAATGAAAAGAAATCACAACTGGTACCCTCTCAAATAATTACATTCCTGGGTGCAAGCTTGAATACAACTGCCCAGATGGCTTACCTTACACCAGACAAAGGCAACTGACAACATACTTCAAACAGATGGCAACAAAAACCCAGTTATCTGCAAGACAAATGCTGCAGGCTTTGGGGTTCGTGGCATTCTGCATTCTACTAATTCCATATGCAAGACTGCATACGAGGAAATGTCAATGGTACCTAAAAGTTTATGGAGTCAACATTGTCACAGTTTAGAAACAATGATTCCTCTCATTCCCTGCCTACAACAGGAGTTTCTTTGGTGGGCAGAAACATGTCACCAAAACAAGGGACTGTCATTCACTCTAACCCCTGCCACCCAAACCCTAACTACAGACGCATGAGACTATGCTTGGGGGGGGGCCCACCTGGCAGAAAGATGCATTCAGGGCATATGGAGCCCAAAACAAATGCATCTGCATATCAACCAGAAAGAGATGCTAGCTGTTCAGAATGCTCTGACAGCCTTCAAGGACTTACTTCATCCAGGACAACTTTTGATAAAGACGGACAACACCACAGTTATGTGGTACATAAACAAGCAGGGGGTACACATTCCTACCCCCTTTTGCAGACTAGCCATGGCATTGTTGAACACAGCCTTGACTTACCAAGTACATCTTCAAGCTCAATTCCTGCCAGGAAAGCAAAATACTCTGGCAGACGACCTAAGCAGAAATCTTATGAACCTGCACGAGGGGAAACTGGATCCACAAATCTTCAGCATGGTAACACAGAAATGGGGGAGCCCAGACATAGATCTATTTGCCTCTCCCCAAAATTATCAACTGGACAAATTCTGCACAAGGACTTATCACAGACAAGCATGGAAAGTGGATGCCCTATCCTTCAGTTGGATAAACCTATCAGTCTATGCCTTTCCCCCTCTGCCTCTTCTCTCCTAGGTCTTACTAAAGGTCAGACAGGAAAAAACAAAAATGATCCTAATTGCTCCAGACTGGCCCCGCCAGCACTGGTACCCAATTCTAAGGAATATGTCTCAACTCCCTCCTTGGTATTTGCCTCAAATACCTCATCTACTGTCTCAGCAGAACAATCAAATTCTGCACACACAGCTCCAAACTCTGAATCTTGCAGCATGGCTGATCATTTAATTATTCAAACACCACCTCTCAGTAAATATGTGATGGATGTCATTTTGGAATGCAGAAGGCCTAGTACTAGAAAATCTTATGCTGATAAATGGAAGAGATTCTGTGCTTGGAACCAAGCACAAGGAACAGATGCAGCAAAACCAAACATCCCTCAGATTTTACAATATTCGAGATGCTTGACAAGGGCCTATCTTTTTCTTCAATAAAAATCCATGCCCCTGCCATCTCAGCTCATTACAACACGGAGCCTCCCCTTTCCTCATCCTCTGCTAAAACAATATCTTCGAGGGGCCAAAAATTTAAGGCCTCCCAGATCATCACAAACTCCTGCATGGGACCTCAATTTTGTGCTGGAAAAACTCACCCTGCCTCCTTTTGAACCAGCAGCTACTGCGGATATAAAGTTTTTATCTTGGAAAACAGCTTTCCTTTTGGCAATCACTTCAGCAAGAAGGGTTTCAGAACTACAGGCTCTCATGGCTGTGGAGCCTTTTATTACATTTTACCCAGACAGGGTGTCCCTCAGGACCAATCCTTCCTTTATGCCTAAGGTGGTATCCAGTGTGGCTCGTAACCAAATTATTCAGCTGCCAGAATTTTACCCAAATCCGCAGAACAAGGGGGAGCAGATTCTGCATTCATTGGACGTACACAGACAACTAAGATTCTACTTAAGCAAGACCAAATCTCTAAGAAAGTCTGAGCAACTACTGGTGGCATTTGCTTCAGGATCAGAGGGGGAAGGCTATATCAAAGCAGACTATTTCTAAGTGGATAAGCCACTTCGTTCGTTTCTGCTACTTGCACCATGGTAAACCTCTGCCCAAGGGAATCAGGTCGCATTCCACCAGGGCTGCCTTTACCTCAGCAGCCTTTCTCAGAGGAGTTCCAACCAAAGACATTCTAGAAGCTGCTACTTGGAGCTCTGTTCATACCTTCACAAAGCATTAACATTTGCCTCTCTTCTCCAAATCCAGGGCAGGCTTTGCCACTGCAGTTCTGCAGGGCCTTATAGCCGCTCCTAATGCTATTTAGTTCCATCCTCCCATCCATAGCTTTGGAATTCTACCCAAATGTAATGACTGCAACAGTGAAGCACGAAGAACAGAGTACACTTGTGTACACTTTACCATAAATGTAGATGTTCGAGTGTATTCACTGTTGCAGTCTGGGAACCCACCCGCCATCCCCCCTTTTCTATAACTTCTGTTTACTTCACTATATTCTAAAGCCTTTGTGGTGTATTTGCTTTTAGATGAAGGTAAAGTTATTATTGCTAAAAGTGCATTTTCATGTATTGCTATATATATATATATATATATTTGCTCCCCATTTGGGGGTCACCTGACATCTGAGGCAAGAAAAACTGAATAAAATGGCATTGGCTGCATGTTTTATACCCCTGACGTCATGGAAGAGGAGACAACAACCAATGCAGGACCCAAGACTTTGTTATTCAGGCCGGATGAGGGCAACCCAACAGCAGATTACCCAAATGTAATGACTGCAACAGTGAATACACTCAAACATCTACATTTATGGTAAGTGTACACAACTGTACTTTATGCCTCCCGAGGAAAAATCTGCTGAAGCATATGCCCCAGCAAAGGATCTCACCTTTGCAGAGACCACTGCTAAGATGAAGGAACACTAAATGGGATTCATCTGAGGTAAAGAGGTACAGAAAAGGTACTACGACCTCCTCCAGGTGGATTCTCCTGCTCCTTCAGCTATCCCTCCACTACTGCCAGCATTGCTTGATGCTTTCAAGGCAGCTTCCTTGAACCCAGACTCTCAGCTCCATGGCCCCCACAGACCTGACAGGTTCTACAAAGTTCATGAGGGAGCTAAATTCTTGGTAAAATGCCCTGCAGCCGACCCCAGCACAATCTCAGTCTCTGCAGATAAGACATCCTCCCTCCTTCCTACTGACAGATAGCAAGGCTATGAAACATTTTGGGGGGGGGGTCTACACATCTTCCACCCTGGCATTCAGGGCAGTCAACTACCAGACCCACATGCCCAAATATGCTTTAGCTCTTTTGGAAAAAGTGTCAAAACAGTTGAATGACGTTCCTCATTCCCCAGCAAAAGCTCAACTGTCCAGCCTCATTTCCTTAACCTCCCAAGTCACTAGACACTCCATTAGGTGCAGCTACAATGCTGCTGAAACCTCAGCAAGGTCAGCTGCATTAGCCTCTGTCCTCAGATGGTATTTGTGGCTAAGACTTCAGCCACTACCTGATGACATCAGGGCAAAACTCTTGGATGCACCTTTAGGCAACTCAGCTCTGTTTGGCACCAAAGTAGCAAAGGTGCAAGGAGCTACAAGATCTTAAACACCCGTTTGTCTCTTGTAGCCCCAAGTTCCATAGAAATTATCCATCCAAAACTCAGTTTATCAGGAAGCACTCTGTTCACACTCCCCTTCCTCTCAGACTTAGGAACTGCCAGGAAGCAAACCACTTCTGCCAGACCAGACCCCAATCCAGAAGCCTTAATTTCAAGACAGGGCAGGTAGTCTGTGACTATCTGCCACTCTTGAACCTCCCCATCCCACTATCACTAAGACTATCTCACTGTCTCCCAGTACGAAGAAACATCACCACAGACAGGTGGGTCCTATCGATAATTGAAAACAATTTATGATATGGATAACTACTCCATCTGGAAGGAGTATCCCTCAGCCCCCCAGGAGCAGCTCCCCCTCTTCTAACTAGTTTTGGACAATCTCACGGCCGAGGGTACCACTGAACCTGTCCCTCAGACAGAAAGAGGAAAAGGATTTTACTCCACACACTTCCTCGTCCTGAGGAAAGATGGTCCCTAGAGGCCAATTCTGGACCTCTCCCCCTAAATCTTTTGCTGCAAGTGCCCACCTTTCAGATGCTCGCCTTGCAAACTCTTTTCCCTTTGATCTTGTCTCAGGGGTTCATAGCCACCTTGGACCTCAAGGATGCCTACCTTCACATCTCCATAAAGCCCAAATTCAGGAGATTTTTAGATTTCTGTGACCTCCTCTCAGTATCAATTGCTGGCCTTACCCTTCAGTCTCTCCACAGCACCAAGGGTTTTTACCAAGTGCCTGGCACCAGTGGTGGCCTTCTGCAGGATTCAAGGGCTCCAAATCTTCCCTCACCTAGACAACCTGCTCATCCAGGCAGCTTGCAAAGAATATCCCTCCTGCTCCACTTACAGACAACCCTCTCCCTGCTACAGGCACTGGGTTTCCAGAAAAATTACCCCAAGTCCAACCTGACCCCTGCTCAGGACCAAGTCTTCCTAGGGTGCAGGATTCAGACGGATATCATAAAGGCTTTCCTACCACCCCAAAAAGTAAAAATGTTAAAACAGTATCTGCTCATGGTCAGTCAGACTACAGAACTAACTGTCAGGCAATACCTCAGGCTCCTGTGCCACATGGCTTCAACTATCTCCATGTTACCATTGGCGAGACTTCACCTGAAGAAACTGCAATGGTACCCGAGATCCATTTGGACTCGGCACTCTCATCCTCTAGCGTACAAAATCCCCTTCTTACCCTGTCTCAAAGAGATTCAATGATGGTTGAATCAGGTGAGCCACAACACAGGCTTACCTCTTCAATCAGCCCCTGCCAGTACAGGAAGTGTTCACAGATGCCCTAGCCTGGGGGTGGGGACTATGGGTCCCAGGGTACCTGGTCAGACTCCAACAAATGGTAGTACATCAATGCGAGAGAGATGAGGGAAATTCAGCCTAAACTGAAACGGGCCCCTCAAACTGTTCATAGACAATACTACTGTTCTGTGGTATAACAAGCAGGGGGAACAAAATCATACTTGCTATGCAGACTAGCTCTCCTAGTGTGGGAAGCTGGCCATAAAACTGGGGGGGTAATACTTCAGGCAGTTTACATCCTTTCAGAACAGAACTTTCAGGCAGACACCTTAAGCATGTCCATGTCACAGTCCCACAAATGGATGCTTCACACGGATGTGTTTTTGAACTTGGTCCACAGATGGGGTAAACCTTAAATAGATCTGTTTGCCTCCCCCTATGAACAGACAACTTCCAACCTTTTGCACCAAGTTGCACAGCCCTCTGGTGAGGGCAACAAACACCTTTTCAATTTACTGGAAGGGGATGTTTATCTTATGCATCCTCCCTTCCCTCTTATTCAGAAAGTCCTACTGAAGATTCAGCAAGACAGACCAAAAATCTTGTTGGTGACCCCCTTTTGGCCAAGACAGCACTAGTTCCTCCTCCTCCTGCATTTAGCCAAAGGCAATCACCACAGGTTACCCCACACCATGGACCTTCTCACACAGGACATGGTATCTCTAATTACAATAGTAATATCTACACCTCACCATGTGGGTGACAGAATCCTGATCCCTTATAGACACTTATACAAACAGGACATCCTCAAAGTCCTGCAGGAAGCCAGGAAACCTAACACCAGGAGATCGTATGTATTCAAATGGAAAAGATTCTCCATATTGTGTCCTCTGAGACAGTTGGAACCTTTGCAAAGCCAAGTCCCTTTGGTACTGTCCTATTCTGTGTGAACTTTTGTAGACAGAATTAGCATACTCATCTATCAAGGCTCATCTGTCTGCCATTTCAGCTGGTCTGCCTCTGGAACCCCCCTGGTTTCGTGACTACCTGCAAAGTTGTTTTTAAGAGGAGTGGTGCATCTCAGGCCACCCTGGATACCCATTCCCCCTCCTTGGGACCTGAATTAAGTCTTGGAGAAGCTCATGGTGCCCCCTTTGAGCCAGCATCCAAAGCTTCTCTCAAACAATGCACATGGAAAACAGTACTCCTAGTGGCTTTGACTTCTACTAGAAGAGTGTCCGCATTACAAGCTCTCATGGCCATTCCACCCTGTCTTCTTTGCCACAATGACAGGATAACTCTTAAGACCAATCCATCCTTCTTGCTCAAGGTGGTTGATGAGCTTTCTTTAAACTAAGCCATCCACTTCCCCATCTTCTTTACCCACTCAAAGTGACAGTGAGAGAGTCTTATACTCCCTTGATGTGTGCAGACAGCTTAGGTTCTACCTGGATAAGACCAAGTCCCTTAGGAAGTCTGACCAGTTATTTGTCTTTCCACCCCATAGCCCTGGAGAAAGCAGTTACAAAACAATCTCAGCCTGGATTTCCAGGGCAATTATCTTCTGCTATGCACACCATGGAAAAGCAGTGGGATCCAAGGTAAAAGCACGTCAGTAGGGCTATGGCCTTTTCTGCAGCCTTCTTTAAAGGTCTGGCCGCCTCTACCATTTTAGAGGCAGCCACGTGGACATCTATCCACACATTCATCAAGCACTACAAACTAGACCAAATCTCTAGCTCCAGGGCTGGGTTCACCAGGGCTATCCTCCATGGATTCATAGAGAATTCCTTCAAGCCACTACCCTCTTCCTCACAGTGAGCTTTGGCACTCACCCAAGAGTACAGAATGCTGCAACATGTGAACAGGACAGAGAATAGTTGTGTAAAATCTTACTATACCAACAGCTGTCATTTTCCATGTTGCAGTATTCGTTCCCTCCCTCCTGTTAACATACCTTTCCTTCTTGGATGGCACTGGAGAGGCACAACATGTCCTGGGACTGGGGCACTCAGTTCTGAGGTCTGGTGCATGCAGACATCACTTTTATGGCCCATGCTAATCTAGCTACATCAGACATCCCACATACCCAGGAATGACTACAAACTTTTGAAGACTGGCCCAACGTTCTGGTAGCAAGAGGAGCAGACCCAAGAGTACAGAATACTGCAATATGGAAGAGAAGGACATCTATGGTTATGGTAAGATTTTATGCAACTATTCTTTCAAGGGACATGGTAAGACAAGATGAGGAAGAAGCATACTGCAATAAGAAGTCCTGTAAGTACAGACAATCCCACTGTGACACTCTACATAGAGGGGACTCACTACCATCTACTGTACTGAATAGTCCATGCAAGCATGTGAAACTGCAGCACAGAGGGGGGATATCCCTAAAGACTACATAAATCAGGGCAGAATGTGAGACAGAGCAGAACCTTTACAGATCCCACAAATTGATGCTGCACAGTGAAACTTACCTTGTGTTGTTCTGCAGCAGGGGTGTGCCAGAAGGACCAACAGGAAGCAAAAACAGTTTTGCTCATGACTAGCAGCCTGGAGGACAAAGGCTCCCCTCTCTCTGAATTGGGCAGGTACGTTTTAGTACAAAAGTAGAGGAAAAGCAAATATGAGCTTCACTACTCCTAATTTGGTCCAGACAGCACTTGGCTCCTTTTCTTATTCAACTTAACAAGAGTAAAACACAAGGCTCGGACTCAAACAGATTTTCTAATATAGAATAAAGGGTACCTGATGCACCCTAGTTTGACCACACTGAGGCTGGCATGGCCTGGATGATCTCACACCAATCACAGGAAGGCACGCATTCTCAGAGGATATGCTAAACATTATGGAGGCTAAGTAGCACAAGGGGATTTAACCAGGTAAAGTGGAAAGGGTCTTGGTGCCAATTTATGAAGCTTGATCCCAGAAATATTAAGTTGGCATTGGTCCTGGGACACCTGTTAAGACATCTACAAATCAGGCTTAACTTACACATCTATCATGGTACATGCTTCTGGTGTTTCAGCCCATCTTTGGAACTCCCTTTATATTTTAGGTCCCCCGTTAAAAAATTCCAAAGACAATTAGCTCCACCATTGACCTCAGCTATATGGTAGAAAGACTGACCTTGTCTCCACTTTATAGGTTCATAGGTTCATACTAGGCTATCTGCCCAAGGGCATTTATAAGCCTAGCCCATAGTTATGTGGCTTTCGCCACCCCTTTAGTTTGAATAAAACTATGCCTATTATTTTGCTGTGCCTCTGTCAAGCAGTGACACTGAAGTAATCCCTGGGGTATATCTGCGATCTCCCATCCATTGGTCAAGATTCCTCTTGAACAAGGCCAGCGAGGTGCTCTGCCTCACATGTACCGGGATTTTGTTCCACAGCATAGGGAGTCTCTGGGTGATGAATCTGTCCCTCCAGCACGTTCTATTAATAACCGTGTCAAGGTTTAAGTCTCCGCCCTTGTGGTTCTGAGGGATCTAGATTTTTGAGGTGAAGCATATTCATCAAATCTGGGTTTGACATGGCCTTATATGTCAGGCACAGGTCACCTCTGAGCAAGCGGTATGAGACTGAATAGAGCTGGAGTTCTTTCAGTCGGGCAGCATAAGACATATTTTTGAGACCCTTTATCCTTTTGGTGAGGAACTTTTGGGGCCTTTCCAGCTGCTGCAGGTGTCGGGTCAGATAAATGGGGCATTGTACTCAATCATAGGTCTAATGAGTGATGAGTACAGGGGGATGATGACCTCCCTTGATCTAGATGTGAATCCCTTCATGATCAGGTGGGCAATGTAGAAGGTTTTCCTAACTACTTTAGCAACATGAGTGTCAAGCGAAGGCTACTGTCAACCTGGGTCCCCAGATCCCTGATGACTTCTTCTGTGCTCAGTGGATTGCCACCTATATGGTAGCTAGGGGTAACCTTGTTTTTCCCGAAGGGTATGACTATGCATTTCTTGGCGTTTAACTTTAGGCCATGGCTCTGGCACCAGTTATCCATTTCTGTGAGGCCCTTCTGAAGGATATCTGTGTCAGATGTGTTTTCGACTATGGCGCCCAGTTTGCAGTCATCTGCGAACTTTGTCAGCCATAACCCTCCTGTGTTTGCTTGTACTTCAGAAAAGTAGATGCCGAACAAGAGTGGACCCAGGACTGAGCCCTGTGGGACACCACTTGTGACAGGCTTTGAGTCTGACATGGCTCCAGCAACTCTGACCCTGTGGGTTCTGTCACTTAGCCAGTTTGCAACCCATCTTGTGATGTATGGGTTTACATTCAAGCTGATGAGTTTTTCGATGATACCGGAGTGGGGTATTGTGTCAAAGGCCTTTGCCAGGTCGAGGTAGGCTGTATGGACTGCCTTTCCCTCATCAATGGCCTTGGTGACTGTCTTGAAAAAGTCAACCAAGTTTAAAAGGCATGATCTGCCTTTGACAAAGCCAAACTGGGTTGGATCCAAAGTCTGCAAGTTCCCTATGTCTTTATTTATGAGTTCCATTATGATCCTCTCCATGGCTTTGCAGATAAGGCTTGTCAAGCTAATGGGACGGTAATTTCCAGGGTCGGTGGAGGCACCGCCCTTGTGAGGTGGGACCACAGTCGCCGTGCACCACTCCTTGGGTACGTATCCTGAGGTGAGGCTAAGATTAAACAGCTGTCCTAACTGCGGGTTTAATTCCTCTGAGTTCGTGGAGCACACAGCCGGGGACACCATCCGGTCCCATGGATGCTGTGTTTTTTGCCTTGGAGAGAGCAGTTCTCACCTGGGCTTTGGAGATGTTTGGGGGGCTACAATCATCAGCTTCTTTTTGCCCCATCCCATTGCTGTTTTGGAAGACTCTATTCATGGCAGCAGTAACTTTTGCTGAGAGTGTGTTACAGAATTGTGAGCCTTAATGTGCCCTGCGCCCATGGTGTTCCAACAGGATAGAGTGGTCTTAAGTAATAATCCTTCCTCTATGCCTAAAGTGGTTATTGAATTTACATTGAACTGAACCACTTATCTCCCAGTATTCACCCAAAGCTTCAAAACTCTGTGGAAAGGACCCTGCATTCCCTTAATGTGCATCAAGATTCTACCTGCACAGAACAAAGGGTTGAGAAAAACTGATTTGTTTTTCTCTTTTGCGGAATGGAACAAGTATAAGTCTGGTAAACAACTTTCAAAGAAGCTACAACACTGCATTCCTTTTTGTTATCAGCACCACTGGAAACATGTTCAAGGACACAGAGAACGTTCAATGTGAGCTACAGCTGCCACCACAGCATTGCTTAGAGAAGTCTATATCCAGACCAAACTGGAAGCAGCTATTCAGTCCTATGTATACACCCTGTCAAAAAAAAAAAAAAAATTACAACATGAAGGCTGCTAGGGCAGGATTTGCATATGTTATTCTGCAAAGTCTGACTCCCACATTCATCCAACAATTCAATTCTCACTGCTTTGGGAATATCCCCAAAAGTGAGGGTTGTAACAGTGAATGAATTCTATTAACACAGAATAGTTGCATTAGGAACTTATAAATGTGGGTGTTTGTGTGGGTTCACTACTCCCTCCCTCTACTCTGATATTCATCTGGGGTTGAAATGACATCTTCATTTTACCTTCCACTGGACCATCATTCCTTGTTTGTTTAGCCCTCCTCTTGGAGGATTGTGATACCTTGGGATGGATGTGGGCAAGAGGTGGAGGTATCAGCTGATATGGTGGCTCTGGGGCCGGGGCCTTCTACCCAATTTCAGTCAGGGGAAGAAAAATACGAAGCTGGTAACAGCCAAAATTCCCTTTATACTACTGCTTTGTGTCAGAAAGAAGACTGGATGGAGCCCTGCAGAGGGAAAAGCTCTAGAAGACGGTCTTAAGAGCTACCTGCAAGCAGGATTTCCTGAACTGGTAACTAACAGTAAAAATAGTTAAAATATCTACATTTATGTCTAACACTAGTGTAATTTCCTTTTTAAGGCAATTGGTACTCAATACATTTTTAATGATTTTTGCACATTACAAGTTAGTATATGTGCATGCAGGTGTAACAGTTTTACTTCAATTATGCTGTTATCATTCCTGCTCCTTAAATTCAAACTGTGAAACAGAAGGGAAGCCTCAATACATTTCTCATTAAGATGCGATCTAGTGATGTTTCTGTTATCATACCTGACTCAGCCTTGCCTAATTGGCAGACCATTACTTTATGTTTTGTTTTTATGTCAACAGTAAAGTTCGCTCACCTACACTAGAGTCCAGATGTCAGCAAACTCCATTTAAGCAACACTGACAAGAGTTGCTGCAATGTTACTCTCTTGTAGTGAGAAAATGAAATTCATGGTTATTCGTGGAGTTCACATATGCTTGCTGTAGATATTCAGTCATATGAATAGCATCTGTTCTTCACAGCTAATGAATATTTTCTTCCATGTTGGACTAAGTGGTCTACTAATTCTCCTCTGTGCTCTGTTGCTGCTGTGGATTGCCTTTGCAGACAAGGTGTCTAGCCTACATTCTGATGTTGCTGCAAAGCAGAGCATATCATAATTTCCACTGTAAAGTAGTCTACTCTCCTTCCCTCACTCAGTGTTTGTATGTTTGAGTATATTTAGGATTTCTGTTAAATAAGGATGTTTGGTTAGTAGTAACGTTAAATGGTTGTAGAATTATACATTGTGGAGCAGTGTTGACAATCCAGCAGGAACAATAACAGTTATCAAGGTCTAATAGCTAGAAAGGAATCCAATGAGTAACAGCATACTAGTGCAGTGTTAATACTGAGGAATGTATGCAAAAAAAAAATACACAAAGAAAAGGGCCACATCTGAGAAGTGTGAGGTACTCATTCTTAGCAAAGCACAAAAGCATTTCACTTATGTAAAGCTTGGTTTGAAATAAGCCATTTTAACAAATGCTAAGAGGCTATTACTACATCAATTTATCTATATTAACAGTCACTCACCACCATCATTATCCCTTTTATCATTTTCCACATAGGGATGAAGTGTCATATCAACTGTCGCCATCTCTCTTGATTCAATGTCACACTCTTACCTGCAACAGTTATGCCCGTCATAGGTCTTCTCTCATAATCCATCCATCGCTTTGCTGGACATCCTTGTTATCTTTTGCCTTCTTCCCATCTGTCTCAAATCTTCACAAAATTGTCTTCCATTTTCCTGCATATATGGCTGAACCACCGTAATCTGTTCTCTTGACCTTCTCTGCAATTCAATCCACTCTCCTTCTGCTCAGATATCCTTATTTATTAATTGGTCCCACAGTGTGCACTCTACCACCCACCATCTAAGGCACTTCATCATCATCACATCCAGCTTTCCCAGCTGTCATCATTGCCCAGGTTTCTATACCATACCACAGTCTTGGGCTTACCACTACTTTGTACAACTTTTCAGCTTATTTGGCATTCTTCTGTCATACACTACTACTACTGTTACACTGTGCTAGTTGGCTGTAGTCACTCTAATTCTAGCTTTAACCTCATTTAGACTTCCCTTCTTATCAAACACCCTCCTAGATACACAAAGTTGTTAACTTGTTCCACTATTTTCCCCATCTCAATTTTCAGCTTCTGCTGCTTTCTGCCATTGCAACTGTCTTTCTTGTACTCAGGTTCATCCATTGTGCTTTCAGGTTTACATTTCCATTATCCTTTAATAACGTTCTTGTTTAGAGTCCATCTGTAATGCCACATCATCTACATACAGCAACTTTACTGATCTGGTCCCTCTGACCCATTTGCTTATGTAGCACATCACCAGTATGAACAGTAGTAGGCTCAGAGCCGAATCCTGATGCACACCCACTCCTATTGGGAACCCCTCTCACAGTCTGAACACTGTTTGTATGTGTGTCACTGGGTCCTTATACAAAGCATTTACCAATTCTACCAATGTTTCCAGGACTTAGAAGCATCACAGGACTGTCCAAATTAACCCTGTAATATCCAAGTCTAGGAATGAACACTTAGACAAATCCCTAGCTCTTTCCCAACTCACTGTCTCATTGCAAACACAGGTTCCATTGTACTGCATCCTGATTGGAACTTAAACTGCTCACTTCCAAACTAATTTCTGCTAATCTGCTTATTCATTTATCAATCACCTTCTCCAGAAGAACTTTCATGCAGTGAGAAGGGAGCTCTATACTGCCCCCGTTGTGTATTGTCCCACTTTGTTATTGTACACTGGCACCAATATGCTTACTGGGATAGGCCTCTCTATATATTGCTACAAGTACAGTGAGGAGCCATTTCTCCCCAACTCATGCAACATTTTAATCATATCTTCTGGGACCTTGTCTGAGCCTCCTGCTTTCCCTGACATATTAATTCTGTTCTTACTTCTAGGATGGACTCCTCTTCTTTTATTGTAGGCTTTGTCTGGGGGTCAGTACAGCTCTTGTGGGGTTTTCTTCAGAAGGCACTGAAAGTACTCCTTCCATCTGCCTTTGTCCTGTGGACTTGTGAGCAGGTTGCTTCCCTTATGAATGGTGTTTGAAGATGACCTTTCTGTCTTTGCCATGTAATGTCATACAGCTCCTCTGTGCCATCTACAGAGTCAGTTTCCAGAAGCTGGTAGAATGTTCTGATGTCTTGATGTTCATCGTGCTTCACTGTTCAGTCATTTCTCTTGGGCTATCCTGCTGGCAGGCTACCCTCAGTCAGCCAGAATTGAAAGGTCTAGGTCCGGTGTCGGTTGCTGTCGCCTCTTCCCTGACATCAGTGCACCAGAGGTATAAAACATGCAGCCGATGCCATTTTCTTCAGTCTTTCTTGCCGTGCAGTGCCTGAAGCAAAAGCAGTTCACAAGTGCCAGTCGGCCAACTCCTGATATTTTCAAATCCGAATTTCAGAACCAA